>NW_012149308.1:1121430-1149164 GCF_000956105.1 Propithecus coquereli
ATATTTATCATAATGGCAATAAATGATAAATCTATCTTTATCTAGATATAGAATAATTAAAGAGTAAGATTAAAAGGGGGAAATAGCTTGATACCACTGTAGGGCAGGTCTGGGTGAAGAGTTATTCTCTGTTATCTCTGGTTAACTGGCATGATTTAATTATATCATACCTGCTATGATGTATGCAATGATTGACATTTTTGACCTGAGTAACATGAAATATAATAATTGTCCCCTAAGTCTTCTAGAAACTCTATGCCTTTGAGATATTCACATTGGGTCATATGTGTTGGCTAACAAGACTAGCAGAAAGGGAAATTAAAAAGGGAGGTAGTGAAGAGATTCTCAGCATGGATAAAGCAAGGACAAAAAGTGAAAAAAGCAATTGATTTGAATTGTTTGACTGTCAATGAACAAATCCCTAGAAAAAAATATAACCTACCAAGAAGGAATCAGGAAGAAATAGTAAACACGAATAGGACATATAACCATCAAAAGTCTCAAAAATTTTCCCACAAAGAAAACTCCAGGCTCAGATAGTTTCACTGACAATTCTATCAAATATTTAAGGAATGAGAATCCCAATCTCACAAAAATTCAAAGAAAAGAAAAAGAGAGCATGTCCTAACTCATTTTTACAAGGCTATCATGACCCTGATGCCAAAATCTGACAAGGAAAGCCCTTCCATTTTTACCCATTAAATAAATCAAAGGAGACTACTGACAGATTTCTCCAGAATGTTCACAGAAACGTCTAGCAGCAATTTCAAATCTTGTAAATTGAGGTAATTTGAATAAATATAGGACAAAAGGAACCATTCTGAACTGCAGCAACAAAATTTTTGGAAGATAAGGTCATCAAGAACTAAAGCCAGCATTGCTGTAGTACAAGAGACAACATCTCATATGCCAAAAAAAACCATGTCCTGAATATGACAGAAACTGGGTTGACTGGTAAGTGCTGAATATGAACTCGAAAACAGCAACTCAATGTGTTATTTGTCATAGCACAAAGTCAAGTCAATGCTGGACCATGTGGCATGACTGCAACGTGAAGCTTTCACATCTCTAGAATCAAATGGAAGGAAATGATTTGTTTGGTCTTTACAGTGCAAAATGATTTTCTTAATAAGCATTAAGTGCTTTCTAATGCAGAAAAAAAGAAGCTTTAGAGTAAATCCGTATCAGATGTGCAAGATTAGAAATAAATTATGCACTTAAAGTAAACATATACTCACAAAACCTTATGAGAGGTGTTTTGTTTCTTGCCTCCCTCATTCATCTCCAAATTTCTCCATTCTCCTACCTGCAATCTACCATACTCTTGATTGCTTATGTGTGAATTACCCTAAGCAAGGGGAAAGCCTACTTCCTCTCTCTCCCCTCACTCTTCAGAGTCTGCCCCCATTGCTCACAGAAATTATGTTCAACACACATGAAGGAGCAGAATAGCAGGGGATTCAGGAGCATGCGTGGTACAACCATCTGCCTGCCTTCTAATCTAAGCTCCAGCACTTACAGTGTAACCTTGGACTGTTCCTTAATCTCTCTGGACCTTAAATTCCTCATCTGGAAAAATGGAGGTAACGATAAGACCTATTTCATAGAGTTCTGGAGGGAGCAAATGACGTAATGTAATGAAAGTCTCAGTATAGTCAAGAAGTGTTAGCTATGATTACAAAGCATGATTAGAAGACGAGTTTACAGAATACTCCAATGCTAAACGTTAACAGATTTCAGAATCATTCCCCGCATTTATTCATCTAGCTTAAAAATATTTAAAATATTTAGAGGTTCTACTACATGCAAGGAACTATGCTAGGGATTCGAGATACTGCAATAAACAAGACAGATAATCTTTCCTGCCCTCAAGAGCTTATAGCCACTACTTAGATTCATTGGTCATTGGTATGGCCAAATAAATGGTGATTTTTAAAAAACCAAACAAACTTAAAAGTTACTTTCTCTTCATGGTCCATGAGACTCAACTTGGCCTAAAAACCAAAACAAGGCACTGGAACGCAATTGGCCTCTCCTATATAGGCTTGGTCTCCACCTCCCCCCACCCCCACGGCAGGCACTCAGCAAAGATTTTCTAATTGATTTTGTCCAGAATCTGTTGCAAAATAATTCTATCAGTATGCAGAGGAGAGAAATAGGAGATACTTCTTATGGGGCAGGGATGGGCAGAAGCATATAGTTTGTATCATTCAGGAGATCACACTGGAGAGGCAGTGAAGTGTTCGGGGGGAAAGCCAACCACCCCCCCACCGATATTCCGTGCCCTTCCTTGCTTTTGTCGCCGCACCATGCCCATTCCCACTTCAAGTCCCAGCTTGGCCAACTACTAGCTGTGTGACCCTGCTCAGGTGCTTTAACCTCATTTATAACAACAACTTACTAGTATATGTTAGAATAACTATGTGTGTTATTTATCATATAAATTATAATAGGATAATTCTAATTCACATTAATGATAACAGATATTTGCATTGTTTACAAGATTTTGATTATTTATATCAATGAAATCCCAGAAATAATCACTATGTCTGAGTCTCGAAAGAAATAGAAAGCATGGCTTCAGAATTTCTATGTAGAAGGGGATGGGGGCAGAAATCTGGTTGGGAGGCACCTTTGAAAGCTGCGTGTATGCAGCACTTAGGTTTGTTTCAAATCAAGGCAAGAGCTGTCGCAGCCAGGGAAGCAAGTCCAGGGAGCAGGAAAGGGGAAAACAGTGGAACAAAATCCAAAGAATTCTATGTAAATGATCATTCTCCTTCCCCAGCTGTCCCTGCACCACCTAACTTCAAAACCTGCACCTACTACTGAAAGTCTGTTCAAAAGCAAAGAGGAATGAGTCAACAGTAGAGTCTCCAAGGAAAAGAAAATGAAGAAGAGAGAGCTTCAAGTGGGAGTCAGGAGTTAAAAGCAAAACAAACAAACGAACAAACAAAAAAGAATAAAGCTGTTCTGGGGATAAGAATTTGGAATGAAGGGAGAGAAATAGGAAAGAAAAAAACTCAACCCAACATGTTCATTTCTACAACATTATCACACAGAAATAGCCTCACTCACCTGACAGGAGGTTCAGGAAAAAAGGTGGAGAAACTCCGCACACATCTGAAAATGAAAAAAAGTAAAGAAAATCAGACCAGTGGGAAGTGAGTGTTCTTGGCAGCATCATGCTCCAATGCTGCAGTCAGCCCTTCAGCCAGGGCCCTACAAAAGCCCCTGCTGCACATCACAGCCTGAACTTGGCAGTGGTGTTACAAAAGAAATGGAGGAGGCAAACCCTGCTCTTAAGGAACTTACATAAACTAGAAGAACAAGCCCAAAGTCAGTTTGGGGGCTGACTTTGTTAATGTTTTAATAGCATGCATTACTGCTCGGTCTAAGGCTTCATTAACAGCATCATAGCAGCACTGGACAATGGAGTGATTGGACCAGATCTGGGGTGCGGTGGCCCCCTCTAGAGACTATGCTTGGTTCAGTATTTCTCCATGTGTTTGTGACTTAACTTCCCAAGAACCTAAACTCCTTGATATCAAGGACTGGGGCACTTATGTATCCTGTGCCAGGGGCAGAATTCTTTCTCCACCAAAGGGCTGAAAAAATGACTGTCTGTTGATTATTAAGTTTGGCTAAGAGTTGAAAGGAGGAGGAGGAAGTGGGGACATTGGTAATGACATGAGTGAGGGAAAGCCCAGATGCACACTCAGGAAAGGAAATAGGGTGCCCACCCAAGGAAGACAGCATTGCTGACAACCTGACTTGTATCTTTTAGAATATTGCATCCTGCTTTACTTAAAAACCAAAACATTGGTACGGTTATGAGCTTGAAGATGAAAGTCACTTCACGTAATGGTATCTTCTCATGCGAGATAGAGAAATAAGAAGAAATAAGGAATCGTGGTGAGTTTCTATTGATCACAATACGTTCTTTAAGAGGAAAAACAAAAGGAAATAGTTCTTAGTAAATTAAAGCCCAATATGCTTAAACAATGTTTAATGAAGATAAAAATGAAGGCCAACCATGTTGTCCTGTCCTATGATGAACAAATTGCAAATACATGTCCCAATGCTCAACATGGAATGAATGTAGGATTAACAACTGAAAAAAAACATTTAAATAATCAAAGAAACAAATCAGTTGTGACTTGTGTATGGAAATAATTTCATTTAACATTTGTGAAAATGAAGATTTTCTACATAGGGATTTCTGATAATATTTTGATGAAATTTCACAACTCAAGCACACTATCTCTTCCAAAACCTTATTGACAACCACAATAAAGCACATTTAAGTGGTTCCTGGTAATCCAGTTTATTAATGAACAACAGGAGGCTCTGTTTGTTCCTTTGGAACACTGTCAGGTAGAAAAGTAGGACAAGCAACAATGACATTTGTTTTTCCCAGTGGATGAAAAAATTAAAAAGCCTAATAATATCCAAAGCTGGAGAACATGTGGGGAAATAAACACCTGCATATACTGTTGGTGGAAATGTAAACTTTGAGAGTAGTTTAGCTATGTTTTGAAATTTTAAATGTGTATACTTTTTGATGCAGAAATTCTAATTCCAGAGATCATCCCTGTAAAAATATTGGCACATATACACAAAAATATACACACACTGTCATTGCAGCTTTGTGTGGGGGGGGACAGTCTAAGTATCCATCAGTAGATGAATAGTTAAATACATAATGGCACATCTGTATTACGGAATATTACACAATGCTTCAAAAAATGAAGTTAATTTAGATGTACTGACATAGAGATTGTAAATACATATAGATCAAGTGAAAAAATCAAGTTTCTTAATTTTATATATATATTTCACACACACATACACAGACATGTTAAGAAACAATGAAAGCTATATACACGTATGCTTACTTATATAGCGTCAAGGGTGAATGCATACAAAAAGCCTGGAAGGAAACCCACCAAGTCTCCATCAGTAGCAGTGTGATGTGGGAAGGGATGAAGCCAACTGCTACTCCATAGAACACAAACCTGTATTCATGCATTACTTATACAATTAAGTATATTTCTTCTAGTGAAGAAAAGCCAGACAGGGGGAGAGCCAGGCAGAGCTCCTCCACCAAGCTCAGGAGGAGGGGGAATGGGAGGCAAAGCCATCCCTTGCTCAGCTGATGTCATCTCCCCTCCTGTTCTAACCCCATTAGAAAGGCCTGACTGGGAGCACAGAGACTTCTGGTCTCAGAGCCAAGGAACCAATGTCCCAGCCAGGGGGCAGGAACTCAGTTCGGTGACTAGTGGAAAAGAATGTCAAAAGCAAAGATGTGAACACGCCAGAACTGCCCATCCTTCAGCCTCCGCATCCCTCCTTGCCTCTGCTGCCACCACACACCCACCAGCCCTCACCTCCTAGAGAAGCCAAACAGGAATCAGGATCCGATCAGCGATCAGCACCGGAACGTCAGTAACAAAACGTAGTGACTGCCAATGTTTGGGGTTCTTACATCATTGAAAGGAAAGGGCAAGTCACAAAAGGAACCGTATCAACTTATGTAAGACATGGCATAGAACAGAGAAGTTTCTCCGAGAAGAACAGCAAACTCAACGAATTGCTAGGATTAACTGAAACCTCCCACAGTTGCAGAGTGCCCCAAACCATGACATCAGGGAGGCTGGGAATGCATCCAACTTCCTCTATTTATCAAGCTAGCTAAAACCCAGGGTAATACCAGCGTGACCAGAAAAAAAAAAAAAAAAAAAAGCAAGCAGACTTTACAAGTGGTTTGGGTGGAAAGGAAACTATTATGTCTGGGTGTACTTAGAGCCCTGCTTCGGGGCAGAGGAAGATCTTGGAGAGGCCGTGCCCAAGAATCAGAGCTCCTACCCTGTGAGGCTGGCCACAGGCGCAGGCATCTTGAGGCTAAGCAGTGACCCAACAGGCAAAGGGCACAGGTAACAACAGCACCAGGCAATTGTCTCACTGCCCTCTGGGGTAATGTGACACTAGTCCAAGGACCGACCAAAAAACCAAAACCAAAGAAAACAGAACTGTGACACGCAGCACCCTGGAGGGTCAGCACTTCTTTAAGAACCTAATGATTAATTAGTGACCCAGACTAAGAGGCAGAGACTGGCTCAAAGTTCCTGGCAATGACACCGACACCATAAAAGAAAGACCAGAGAACAAAGAGGCCTTGATAAATTGGGAATGCGACCAGAAATAAGCAAGGAGAAGTTTCTTCACACTAGCAGGAAAAACAAATTGCACGAATGGAGACAATGGCGAAGGTTATCCTATGGGCACGTACAGGAGGTCAGAGATATGCAGATTCTTGACTTTACAAAATGGTAGGTGTTGCCACCGAGGAACACACAAGACTGGTTCTAAAACCTTGTGGTGGCCCCATAACTGGTGAGACCCTGCCTAATAGGACCGTCACCTGCACAGGCTGGTCTGTTCAGTTCTGGGTGCCACAATTGGAGAGGCGTTAAACTGTGAGATGGCTCTGGAAAACTCTAAAGATAATTCATTCAACAAGCATTTACTGAATGCTTACTATGTGCCAAAAACCAGGGCTGCTCTGTATGGTTGTGCAGGTTGCGCCCTGCACAAGGGCACGTGGCCGAGGGGACCAGTGGAGCCTGAATCCAGAATGCCAGGCTTTCTGGAGGTGTCACAGGAGTCAGCTGTGGGCAGTAACAGGTGCACTGAGGACGGTCTGCTGACCCAGTGTGGGGAAACAGATTCAGCAAAGTTTCCTCAAGGAGGTAAGAGTCAGACCGCAGGCTAAAGGATGCGTAACTCCCTTTATGTGAAGAAATGGGAAAAAGCATTCCAAAGAGAGACTAGCTTAAGCCAAGACACAGAGCCAAAGAACTTAAAGTGGAAGAAGGATGTTCTGGTATCCATCCTTGTTAAATTGGAGAAGTGACCAAGAGAGCTTTCAGAACTGCTTTCTGAAACATCTCAGCAGATGACCTCGCGGCCAGCCTGGTGAGGCTGTGTGCTGAGGCACCATGGAGCGGGCCTCTTGTAACCGTTGGTACCGCGCTATTTTCCTATAGCACCGGAAGCTTTCTCTTCTCTCCTCCCCTCCCTCCAGGCTTCTCTTCTTCTTGACCCTTCTACTCTCCTTCATCCTACAGTTTCCCTCTTTTCCTTCCTTCCCCCTTACCTAGCTTGAGGCTTGCCAAGTATATTCCAGGGGCTGGAATGTTGCCCGTTGCCTCTGCCCAGAGCTGCAGAAGAGAGCATCAAAGACCATGCCGTGAGAAACCCACCTTCAAGTGACTCCCTGATCTCTAGTCCCAATGGTGGTCTGGGTGAGGCAACCACCAGCTATCCACCCAACGTGGCAGAACTAAAGATGTTTCAAAACAGGGCATGACTTTTCTTAGGGTGTAAACAATTGCCATCTTGAAAGTAAATGCATAGGCAAGAATCTACCAATGAATTCTTCTACAAAAACATCAATTAACTATTTCACAAAAAAGAACACTTATGTACTTGATTTTTTAAATGCAAAATCTTACATGAAGCTATATTCATACAAAGTTAACTAGCATGAACTTCCTTCCATTAATATGAAAACATTTCACCAGGAAAATTGAATTTAGATAACTACCACAACCCAAAATCAATCCCAATTGCTATGACTGACATTTTAAAATTATCTCTTAACTTCTCTTTCCATTGGGTAGCAACAAACATTGGGTACTGCCCACTATTTAAACTGTTTTGATACTGTGTTTTCAACAATGAGAGACAATATGACCAAAAGATACACAGATGAGGAAAGAACAAACAATTGTACCCATAGGATGGGTTCCACCAAGAAGGAACTAAGAAAACCACACATGTAAATTTTTCCTTTGATAGTAAGTCTTTGCTGTGTATTTGACACCTGGGCTAGAAATTAAGGCTGATCCATTAAAATTTTTTCTATTTCCATATATATTTGCCACTTGAGATGTACTGAACACTTAACTCCAGGGAACAAAAGACGCGGAAACACTTGCACATAAAGATTTTATTGTTCCCACTGGAAATGATTAAGAAGGTACATTCTTTTTCTTAAGAGATGGGGTCTCGCTATGTTGTCCAGGCTGACCTCTAACTCCTGGGCTCAATGATCCTCCTGTCTCTGCCTCCTGAGTAGTTGGGATTATAGGCAAGAAGTTACATTATTATCCAGCCCTGTTTGACAGATAAACTGTGGAAGACAGGAACTTAGTGATTTATTAATAACATTTTTAAATTCAATGAGGACTTCAAATGCTACCTCAAGCTGTGTCTCTGTGAACTTTGCCAGCAAAAGAAATTTCTAGCCCTTCCCTTTTGTGGTAGATTGCAAAACTGGTCATAAACCCTTCCCATCCCAGTATGCTTGTTGATTTGCAACGTGACTTTGCAGCTCCTCCTATCAAAAGGTGGAGTCTGTTTCTCCATCCCTTGAACGTGGGCTGGTCTTGCCATTTGCTTTGCCCAAAGGGACTTAAGCAAATGTAATGCAAATAGAAGCTTGAAAAGTGCTTGAGCATGGGATTTGCTCTCTCTTGCTGCTCTTAGAACTTCGAGTCACCATGTGAGCATGGAAACCAGCCTGAGCTAGCTGGCCAGAGGGTGAAAGACACATGCCCAGTTTTCCCACTGCTCCAACCGAGAGCTGGCCAAACCCCAGGAACAGAGTCATCTGTTCTGACTGGCAGCTGACTGCAGATGCATGAGTGCGCCCAACTGAGACCAGCAGAAGGACCATCCTGCTGAACCCAGCCAAGATTATGGACTCTAAAATTGTTAACTAATTAAATGGCTGTCCTTTAAGCCGGTAAGTTTTGGGGTGTTCTGTTATGCAGAAAAAGCTAATTTATACACCTTCTTTCTTCTTTTCCTTCCTCCTCATTCTTTTCCTTCCTCTTTATCTATCATTCCTTCCTTTCATATTTCCCCCCAAATCTTCTTGCTTTTTTCTTTTCCTTCTATAAGTACTACAAGTAGCTGTTTAAGGGCCCAATGTATACAAAATGCAGGCCTGGTCTGGCTCTAGGTCAAAGTCTGCCTCATTTTCTTCTAAACCATTCCTTCTGGAACCTACATAGGCACATTCTGCAGACCTTGTATGGTCTGTGGGCCCCACTCACAAAGTGATTAAGCAAGATGCTTCTGGGGACCAGCAGGCTATAAGGGTAGACTCTTGGCAGAGTTTGCAGCCCATTTCTGGACATTTGTTGGTGACAATCTCCCTGGGAGAATCATTTGTCACTGTGGCCTGTTCAGTGTATTCTAGCTCTCCCTCCTACCCATTGCTCCTAGCCCCTGGAGGGGGAAGTATAAATAGGAAAATGGGCCTTTAAGCCAGACGCCCAAGGGTTAAGACCCCCTCCCTCACATAGCTGCCCAGGCTAAGAGAGCAGAAAAGATATTTATAACTACAGGAAACAATGCACTATGAGTGGTAAAAAGCTTAGATTTCCATTTGTTTACTACAGGAATAAAAAAAAAAATCAATAGGTTCATCCTGCTAATGACATCAAACCACTCAGTACAACTCAGAAGCCAGAAGAAGGTCATTCCTTAAAATGCTTTTCTTTCCTCTTCCATGTTTATAGTCTGTATTTTATTTCTACTCTTATTTTTTTCTCCTGAATGATGTTTCTTTATACTTTTTTTAAGAAAGCTGACTTTTCCCTGGTGTCCTGGAACCCACCATTTGTTTGTGGTTATGACATTAATATTTAGAAAGGTCAAATTAGATGTCAGGGTTAGATAAACATTCATTTTCTTTTTATGATGTTTTACATGGGACCCTTTTCTTCCTTGGGATTCCTTGGAGAAGTTCCCTTCTTCACTAGAGGCATGTGTGAATGTATTTCAAAACTGACCACCAAAATGTCAGATGGACAGAGATTTTAATGGCTTCCATCAACCAGTGTAAACGGGATGTATACCCTTGGGAACACATTCCCAAAATTGTTCTTGATTTCTCCATGAGGCCTTCTGGAAGAACAGAGGAAAACTTCATTGCCTCAAGCAATTTCCAATATCTCCCTTCCTATGTTCCTAAAATATCTATAGAACCTCCCCATTGAAAGAATTACTTTTCCTCCTTCTCATCTGTTCTTAATAGTAGTAATCCCTTACAGTTTTACAGTGATTTATGGTAGGCAAAATGCTTTTGTATACAGGATCCCACTGGACCCACGAATGTTTACAGATAGCTGTAAGGTAAATTCGTAGCCCCGTGCTAGGGCCTGGGGATACACTGAACAAAATAAGTCCAGGGAGCTTATTGTGTAGTGGGAAAACAAAGATGTGATACAAAAATTAACACCAAGAAATGCAATATCGCACCTGTGACAAGTGCCACAAAGAAAAGCATCTGGGTGAAGACAGCGGGATTTGACCTAAGGGATCGGGAAGGCTTCCCTGTGAAAGCGATGCTGAAACTAGAAGGGTAAGTGGGAGGAATCAGCCTGGCAAAGAGGCAGGGAAAGACCGTACCAAGTAGAGGAAGCAGTATGTGCGAAGGCACTGTGGCAGCAGGGAGTGCAGCCCATGTAAGGAACTAAATAAAGGCCAGAGTAGGCAGGACACAGAGTGGCAAGGAGACAACTGCAAGGGATGACACTGGAGAGGCAGGAAAGGCCCAGCTCCCTCAGGGGCCTCGGGGGCCACAGTAAGGATTCGTGTCTTTGTCCTGAGAGCAATGGAAAGTCCCTGAAGGATTTTAAACAGTGGCTGATGTGTTCAGATTCACATTTTGACAAGATTGTTCTAGCTGTTGCATGGAAAATGGATTGTAGGGGGACAGAGTGGAAGTGGGGGTCCAGTCTGGGATTTCTGCTCTCCATTCTCAAACATTGTTCTGAAGGTCTGAGCAATCCAATAAAACAAAAATCCAAAGTAAGAGGTACAATTAGGGAAATGGAGACCACAGATTTGTTTATGTGACACACACTTGCACATACAGAAGTCTACTAAAATATAATGGGAATTAGAGTTCAGAAAAGGAAGAAGATTCAAAATAATTATATAAATAAGATTTTCCTCTACACCAGGGGCCAGCAGACCTTTTCTGTAAAGGGTCAGATAATAAGTATTTAGGGCTTTTCAGGCTATTGGATTTCTGCCACAACTACTTGATTGTAGCACAAAAACAGCCACAGACAATCTGTAAATGAATGAGTGTGGCTATGTTCCAATAAAGCTTTATGGACAAAAACAGGCAGCTGGTGGGATTTGACCCGTAGGCTGTAGTTTGCCCCGTATAGTATTCGAGGTGAGAGCCAATGATGGTGTGGATGAAGATGGTGGTGGTGGTGATGAGTTATGGACATACTGGAGCGGTAGTCAGGAGGGAAGACTGACAGGCCTTGGGTCTGGCTTGGATCTGAAGGGCAAGAGAGTGGTAGGCACTGCTTGGGTTCAGCTGAGGCAAGTGAGGCTCGGAGGTAGTAAGTGGCCGTGTGTGCCCTGGAAGCCAGTTCATCTGACTTCTCCACCCCTGGGGTCCAGCGTGCCCTTCCACCATAGTGACAGCCCCATGCCAGCCCCTGCAGAGTCCCAGCATTCCACTGTTGCTAGGTTACAAGTGCATGGGATGCTTCCTCGAAATGCTTATGGCCTTCATAGTCACATACGATTTCTACAGAGTTAACATCACTTCCCAGCTTTTCCCCCTCACACCAGTCCACGTGTAACAACTTGAAAATAAGTCAGGTATCGACCACAAAAATTTAGCATAGTAGACAGTCAATGCCCAATTTGATGGGGCACAGAATAAAATTGGGGGAGGGCTCTGGAATTAACTAGACAGAAAAGCTTTAGAAAGATGAGCTAAGAGTCAGGTGTCTACAGAGGATGAAAGGGGTCAAGGGCAGGTGTGAGGACACTAACTTCCCAAGCCGCAGGGGAAGGCACACAGGCTGGTCTGGGAGGAGCAGGAAACCAGTCGTACGGCTCCCAGTGCTGGGTGCACAGGCCCTTCTTTTCTGCTCTTGCCTTCCAGCCTCGCTGCCCTCCCCACCTCTCAGCATCTTTGGCCCTGTCCATAGCGACTACACAAAGCCTTCCTGAACCAGGACTGAGTCCAGGAGTTCTCTGGTGAGGTGGAGGAGGAATTTCATGTTGGCTTATGTCTCAGAATCTTTAATTACACTTGTTCCATGAAGGCAATGAACAACCAAGACCACCGATGACAAAACGGCACTTTGTATTCCCCTTCCCTGCCCCTGCAAAGAAAAGCAGGTTCAAGGACAATATAAGTTAGAGAAGGAGATCGAGACTGAGGAGAGAAACTAAAAAACAGATAACTAGGTCTTAAGGCCTTCATCTTTGTATTATCAAACACAAACATGGCTCTTTGGTACCCAAATAGAAAAGGGCATCATGTTTGATTCTGAAACCTCATCCATGAAAAGGAAACAATGTGACAGTCCTTAAAGAAAGCAAAGCTTTGCCTCCAGCTAGTCCTAAACTGAACCTGCTCAGGGCTTGGCCATACCCGGTACCTCTACTTCCTCTCTCCCCAGACTCTCTTGAACTAATTTCAATCAGGCTTTTGTGTTACTCTTATCAAGGTCACTGTGACTTCCACCTTAGCAAACCTCTCAGTCCTCGGCTTCCTCCTCGTCTCAGCAGTCTTGAAGGGTGGATCACAGAGTCTGCAGGAAGTTGTCACTCTCAATTAAACCTCTCTTCTAAAAGGAAGCCAGTCCGTGTTTGCACAAGGAGAGGGCAAAGGGGTATACTCTGGGAAGGCAGGAAACATCTCTGGTCAACTCCTATGCATGGACGAAGAATGGTGTCCTAAGACATGCTCGCAGTCCTAAGAACACTGATCTGAGGACACAAAGATGGGAGTGATTGATTCTATCTTTTGTGCATTTGGGGAGGTGGAGGGCAGGGAAACGTATCCTATGCCAGAGAAGCTCAAGGAGATGATAGTGACCTAGAAAGCCTGTGAAAGCTTTCCTAGAGTAGAACACCTACCCCAAAAATTCTTTTTAATTTTTGACTAATATCTAAAATACCACTTCTCAAAGCTTGGCTTTTTTGGGGGGGGGGGCGGATAAGGCATTGCACTCAAAATGCAAAAGTCCAATGCATAAAAAATGCAAAGTCCAATGAGCGTGGTCATTAATGAGTGAGTGTGACTTAATTTATCAGGTCAACTTTTTTTTTTTTTTTGAGACAGAGTCTGGCTTTGTTGCCCAGGCTAGAGTGAGTGCCGTGGCATCAGCCTAGCTCACAGCAACCTCAAACTCCCTAGTAGCTGGGACTACAGGCATGCGCCACCATGCCCGGCTAATTTTTTCTATATATGTATATATATATATATATTTAGTTGCCCAGATCATTTCTTTCTATTTTTTAGTGAAGACGGGGTCTCGCTCTTGCTCAGGCTGGTCTCGAACTCCTGACCTGGAGCGATCCACCCGCCTCGGCCTCCCAGAGTGCTAGGATTACAGGTGTGAGCCACTGCGCCCGGCCTATCAGGTCAACTTTGAGGGTGAGTAGGGAGATGGCACGGAGATGGGAAGGCCTGCTGTTAGCTTGGAGAGGGCAGAGGCGGAGGGATGGAGAAGAGGCTCCCAACGAGGGGCTTTGCCTACCTTATAGGTTTCCCAGCTGGGCCACAGAAACCGGAAATCAGTGCCATTCCAGTGAGTGCTCCTACGGCCAGGAAAACCTCCCAGTTGCTGGCTGGCCTTCTTGTTTTACTTTTTTCCCTCCCTCATCAAGACAGTCTCTCAGAGCATCAACACTACCTGCTCCTTTTGCTCACGACGCCCTCCAATGCCTCTACTCGGCTCCACCGGAAGTGGAGTTATTTTTGAAGACTGGCTGGTGTAAGGTAGGGTGGGGAAAGCCAGGACGGGAAGCCTCCGATGGTGGAAACTCCTCTATCACCAGGGAACTTGGCTGCAGCACCAAGCCCTGGCCTCACACCAGAGC
This sequence comes from Propithecus coquereli, assembly GCF_000956105.1. NCBI lineage: Eukaryota > Metazoa > Chordata > Mammalia > Primates > Indriidae > Propithecus > Propithecus coquereli. The sequence continues at coordinate 1,135,369 of NW_012149308.1, forward strand.
AGGGCCGTCCATTTTCTCCTTCTTTTTTTAGTACTATCCTCTTTGACCCACCCAGTGCTAAGATTTCTCAGTCTGTTTTTCCAGGAGACCTGGCAAACAACAACTTGACAGGTTCAGTGGTTTTCACTGACAGCCTGAATGGAGTCCTCTGAAGACTGCAAAACTGGACGCACAGACAGACCATAAAAATCCTACCTCCCGCAAGCGTCTGGACGCTGCCTTTTCCCAAATGACCCTCCGGCACTGATGCAGCCTGGGTGGCTGTGCAGCAGTTTTTCAAGTGATTTTTCCAAAACTGGGGTGTTCCAAGTGGTGTGGGAGTATTATTTTTTCCCTTGCAGTAAGAGACTAACTCCCCGGATATTTTGAGAAAAAGGAAGCAGACTATATGAGTCAGGTTACTCCCAGAGCTAATCACTTGCCACCAGACCCCAGAGTTTCCATGCACCCTGACGTGCACTGGGCCTGCCTGTTACAAGGTCTGTAACTCACTTTAACGCACTGCAGGGCAGGCGGTGTGACACTTGTGTGCGCCAGTTAGTTTAAGCTCGAGCTTGATGAGTCCTCTGCAAACTTAATAGCAGAACGGCCACTCTCGGGAGGCAGTTCCTACCGGTCCTTCTGCCACCCAGATCTTGACCAACAATCCACACTTGGCTAATCAGCGTATGGAATGCCAGAAACATTTTATTGGTAAAACTGGTGACTCATTACTTCAAATGACAAATAGAATGCTGAGGAAAAAAATAAACGTTCTTTCTCTCATCTGAAGGATAACAGTCACATAGGTTGGTCTCAGGGACAGATGAAAAATTTTATAGTAAAAACAGCACAGGGTGAATATTAAGTAGAATATTTTGATCAGTCTCCCAGGTTCTCATTGGGAAGGGTGGGGTTGAAAGTAAGTGGGCCAAAATGGGAAAGTCAGGTGCCAGCTAGTGGAGTTCTCGGGAAGGAATATTCAGGAACCTCCTAACTCCTTGTGCACTGTGGATAAATATTAACCATGGGGAAGAAAGGTTGCTGTGCCCACTCACGAAGCAAATGGCAGAGCGTTTAAAGGGGCATAAGCCCCTGCATTTGAATTTTGGCTCTGCCATTTGCTGCCCCTAAAACCACAGGCAAGTAATTCAGTCTCTCTTTGTGCCTCAGTTTCTTCATCTCTAAAATGGTGATAATATAAATAGTTTTCGTCTCACGGTTGTTGGGACACATATGTGCGTCAGTATGTGTAAAACACATCAAACAATCCCTGGCACATAGCAAATGCTCAATAAATAGTAATGATCAGTATTGTAGCTGGGAATAAGTTGAAAGATACCATTTCATATAAGAGGGATTCTGCCTGAATAAAGATGTCATGTGCTCATGGAAGTAAAAACAAATGTACAATATCTCAAAATACCTACTTTTAAAACTCACTTTCCAGAAGTGTTATAAGCTGCCTTTAGTTATTCTACAGTAATAATGCCAAAGTATTGACATTATTGTCAACTGTAAAATTGTCTAAGCCTTTTCGCATATAAGCTATTGCAGCAAAAAAGGAGGTGTAGGAAGGCAGCGAGGGATTTTCAGAGTCATGATAATAACGGCCAATATTTAATTTTAGCCCATCACAAGTTACAGGAGAAAGCAGTCACTCATATTTGCTGCCTCTGTATCTCAGATTCTTTGCCCATAAAAATGGGAATAATCATCACATTTGTGTCCTAAAATTCCTGAGTCAGTTGGTAGGAAAAATGCTCAGTGCAGAGTTTGGCTCATAGAACATGCTCAAAAACATTAGCCCCCAGTGTTAGCGCCATCACTGATTGCTTCCGTGTACCGGGCACTCTGTGAGTCACTCCACATACATCCACCGTGGGCGAAATTCAATGTGTTTGTCTAGAAGAGATGAGGTCTGCTGTGGGACCTCAGCCCTCCTGCCCTCTCTCCTCCTTGGCCATCCCCCCGACACACAGCCTCTCTTCCGTCTCCCCTGCCAGTGCCCTCTCTCCATTCCCACTTGATCTCAACTGCCCCGAGGACTGGCGCTAATGTCCTCATTTGACCCCTCAGTGTGAAGGTCCTATTAAGCTTCCTTTTTGAAAAGGCATCTGCTTTTTAAACCAACTTGGAGAGTTGAATTAATGACTTTGTCACTTGTTACAGGAATCTGAGGCCTAGGAGAAAAAGTGTGGATGATATTTGAGGGACCAGGACCACCTTCTAGGAATTTACTCTCTTGCAGTCGAGGACCTTACACACGGGTCATCCCCATCCTGGCCCCGGTGGCAGGACACCCCCACTGCATGGAGGGTGAGTGTGCTCAGGCACCTTCCCATTCGACAAATATTTATTGAGTAAATACCATGTGCCAGGTACTGTGTGCGGTGCTAGGAGCACACTGGGGAACAAGACAGGTACAACTGTGCCCTTCTGGATCGAACATGCCAGTGGGGCATTCAAACAAATGCAAATGTAAATGGATGAATCTATGAAACATTGACAAGTTTCAAAAAGAGCTGTAAAGCAAATACATAGGGGTTGAATTATATTCTTAGAGGAGACAAGGACACACAGAAAGCAACTTATTAAGTATTATAAAGAAAGTTAGTAAATACAAGGAATGTCAAACATGATGATTTCTAATAAGATGCTCATTTCAGCAGGAGTCAGGCTAATGCTTTGCCCGAGTGCCGGAAAACCTTCACTGCAAGTGGGGAAACGTTCTTTTTCACTCAGTTACTCTTCTCCGTTTCTTCCTTTACTTCTAGAGATGGGACTAGGCTAGATCAGCGCATTTGTATTTTCTCTCAGATCAGCTTCAGATGAAAATATGCAGGAAAAAGTTTCTCTTAAAGGAATCAAAATTATAATACTCAGAGAACATAGTAAATCGTCATTTGCCTGTAAGCTGTTTAGCTAGTTATATGATTAGGCTAGAAAATGTATTCCTGCTAGAGCAGGGGTAAAATTGCTCGATATACATCAAAACACCAACTGTGGGGCCGCAGAGACTATGGGCGGACTGTGTTTATTTCACTCCGTTTTTCTACAATTTCCAAAATTTTAATGATAAAGATACATTATTTTTAAAAACAGAAAAATAAATCTTCTTACAGTCATAGTGTATTTTGTGGGTTTTTTTTTCTATCCAAGTAACAGCAAAACAAAACTACACTAAAAACATTATTAGTAGCTCAGTAAAACCTGTGTGTTAGTAATAAGCATTAAGTAGAAATATAAAGCAGGGAAGGGGATACAAAGTGTGTCAGGGAGGGGGTGGCAATTTTAGACAGGTGGCCTGCAAAAGCATCATGAGAAGATGACATCTGAGCAAAGAGTGGCTGAAGGGGGTCAGGGAGTGGAAGGAGGATCTTCAGTCACCTGTTAACCCAGACAAGCAAGATCGCTTCAGACAGGAATCAGTTTGGACTTAATGGAACCAAGTAATGGGTCAGAAAAAAATTAAGTGATGGGCTGGCATGGCATTGAGAAGAAACGACAGCCAAAGTCTAGCAAATGCTTCCTACAGCTGGGCATGATTTTAACTGCTTCATTTGTATTAACTCACTCAATCTCTGCAGAGACCCTAGGTAGGGTAGGCATATACTTTAATGTCCAAACTGGAGCACTGAGAGTAAAATGGGGCACTATTGATTAATGTGGAGGAAACAAGCATAAACCAGGGCTGCCTTGGACAAACTCAGATGAGCACCACCCTCCCTAGAAGGCATATGATTATGACTGCTTTATAGACAAGGAAACTGAGGCAGGGCACAGAAAGGTCAAATAACTTGCCTGAGGTCACAGCGGTAAGTGGCAGAGTGAGCATTTGAACTGGGGCAGCTGAGCTTCAGAGCCCGTGCTCATGATGCCTACACAGTATTGCCTTTCTGTGTTTTGTATGCTAGGAAGCTCCTTGTGCTAAAAACCTGGGTTGTATTTATCAGCACAGAGTAGGAGATTAGGCTGGAAAAAGCACCAGCTTTTAGAGTTAAACACCACCACTTTATCAGGTCAGCAACCCTGGCCAACCACACTAACCTCTTCCAGCCTCAGTTCAGTCACCTACAAAACACAGGTACGGAGACCCACCTCCTAACACTACGGCAACACCAGATGAGATAGTGTTCGTGACAGTGCTTTGGAAGCTGAAAAGCACAACATGGAGATTAATTCCAAAAAGTTATCGTACGTAAAAATCTGCATTTCCTCTGCAAAGGGTCAAATAGTAAATATTTTCTGTAAAAGGCCAAATAATAAGTATTTTACGCTTTGCAGCCCAAATGGTTTCTATTGTGACTACTGAACTCTGCTGTCATACTGCAAAAGCAGCCACAGGAAATCTGTAAATGAATGAGCGTGGTTGTGTTCCAATAAAATTTTATTTACAGAAACAGATGGAGGGCCTTGTGCCATAGTTTGCCAACCACTGGCCTAGAGAAATGCTATGTAAAATTGCAACCCCTCAATACTCCCTGTGACTCTTTCCTGATTCATTTTACTCCACAGACAGCACTAATTACCACCTAACATTCTGTACGTTTTACAGTATGTAAAGTGTAGTCTGCTTCCCCCACTAGAAGATAAGCTTTGTTGAAGGCAGAGGTTTTGTCTATTTGGTTTACTGTAGAGTCCCCAGTGCCTGGAAGAGTGCCTGGCACACACTAGGGACTTTATCAATATATGTTTGATGGATGAATGAAGGAAGAGATTTTGAAGGAGCTGGACATACTATTGGGAAAAGAAGGCAAATCCATGCCAAGTAAAAAAGGAAACAGAGAAATATGGCAATATCTGAAAACCTAGAGGAAGAAAAAGCTACTGCAAATGAACCCAAACTCAACTTTGCGGTTCCTTGTAGGCAAGGCATAAAAGGATTATTCCCAGAATCAATTTTGTGGGCTATGAACATACGGAAAAACTAAAGCCTTATAAAATAATTTCCAAAGCAGCTGGTTAAAATCTAAATGAATTATTGGCTAATCAGGTTTAGTTAAGAGAATAGCTTGAGGTTTGTTTCAGATCAACTAATTATGAGTGTGTGTGTATGCGTGTGTGCGCGCGCGCGCGCGCGTGTGTGTGTGTGTGTGTGTGTGTGTGTGTGTAATTCCCACTCTCCCTCCACCCTGTGTGTGTGTGTGTGTGTATAATTCCCACTCTCCCTCTACCCTGGCAGACGTGAGTTCTGTTGTTCTCTGGGAGTGATTTGGGAGTAAAGCAAAGGAAAAGAAATGAGCTAAGCTACATGTAGTAATGAGGATGAATCTCACAAAAATAATGTTGAATGAGATGGAAGTTGTAGAATATGATAAAAAAGATGCTAATCATGTAAACTTTAAAAACATGCAAGTAGCATTCCCTCTTGCTTAGGGATATATTCCCATGTAGGAAAAGTATAAAGAAAGGCATGAGATGGAGAATCACCAAATTTAGGATGGTGCTTACCTTTACGCTCTTTTAAAAAGCTGATGTAGGGCCAGGGCTGAGGACCTCCAGCCAACACTATTGATGGTATAGGTCCAAAGGGGATGGAATTTCATATGCACTTTCCCCAGCAGATACTGAACCAGTACTAACCTACCCTCAGCGGGTCCCCTAAGAGCAAAGGCCACATAGGAGCCAGAGCCATGTTCCTGATCTGATTGTCTGAGCAGCTAATCAGTACAAGCAGCTGATTCCAGCAAGAACAAACCACAAGAAGTGGCTCACTTTACTTTAGGTACCATTTTGATGCTAGCAGGGGAGGAAGATGAAGTATTAAGGTGAAAATATTCTGGTTAATAAAGGACTACCACTTGGTAACAAAAAGTAACCAAGACTTTATAAAAATCACAGTTAATATGAAAATCATCCCATACATCATAAATCTTTTGACACTTCAAAAAAGTACTTTAGGCGTCAGCAGCACAAAAAAATTGTTACTACAAACATCTATTGTCGTTACACATAACTTGGTGGCTAATACAGAGTTCATGTTGCTAGAAGGCTGGATAAACCAACGAGAAGTTATACTTTTACCTCTTCGTTTGCATAGAGTCAATAAGATTCCTCTTCAAAAGGCAATGCCTTTCAAATACCTCATAGATCCAAGAAAGCAAGATTAACGATTCAATTCTTTTATTTTAAGCACTATTTTGCAGGAACTGATAAGAAAGTAACTCTGAGGATTAGGACAGGCCTTGGCAAAGTGAACAAGCTGACATTGTTTGGAGAAAACCAACTCCCTCTTTCGTACCCTTTCTGTCCTCTAGGTGGGGCCCATTCCCAATTCGTAGGTGCCCAGTGATTTCCTATTTTTTGAACCCTCACCTGCTCTCAGGAAAAGGCCTCACATGGAGGTACATCGAACAGGTTCTGTGCCCATTTACATTTTAACAGCACTTTAAACTAAGGAAATGAATCTCTAATTGTGGAATTTCAGGCTTCAAGCAGATGAGCAGGTGAGATGCTGGGGGAAAGAGTGGAGCTGAGCACAGCTATTGCTATGGACTAAACTGTGCCCCTCCCCAGTCTATATGTTGAAGCCCTAACCCCCAATGTGACTGTATCTGGAGATAGTGTCTTATGAAGTAATGAATGTTAAATGATGTCGTAAGGGTGGGGTCCTACTCCAAAAGGACTGTGGCTTTACAAGAAGTAGAAAAGAGAAAAATCAATCTCTCTCTCTCTCTCTCTCTCTCTCCCTTTCTCTCTCTGCCAAGTGAAGACACAACAAGAAGGTGGCTGGCTGCAAGACAGGAAGAGGGCCCTCACCAGACACCGACCATGCTGGCACCTTGATCTTAGACTTCCCAGCCTCCAGAATTGTGATAAATAAATTTCTGTTATTTAGGCCACCCATTCTATGGTATTTCGATCTGTCAGCGTGAGCTAGAAAGTCATATTCTTTGGTTCCCAAAGTAACAGCGAAGCAGTCACCTAGCCATCCACTCTTGACGTTTTAACAGATGTTTACATTAAAGCTGGCCCTGTTCATACAGCTAGCATGTACCAAGGGTCTCTAATTAGGATCCCAAAGAAGCCCAAATGGAAAGATGGGTGTTTAGCCTGGTAGGCAGCACACCCTGGCAGAGGTAGGGCAAAACTGTGAGAAATCCAGTCCAGTGTGCCAAATCAGGCCACCTTCCCAAACATCCCTGCCTGATGTGGCTTCCCAACATGAGAGGAACCATAGAAAGGGGAATTTTGAATAGGAGGTCTTGAGGGGAAAAGTCTGGGTCCTATCACACTTCTGAACATACAGAAGGACTAAGAACCCTGACTGGGGCCCAAGCAGCCCTAAAATCCCCTAAAATGCACCGAGAGGCTTCAGTGATGCTGGGGTTCAGTTCCACTTCCAGTCTGGGGAAGAAGGCAGGAGGAGGGGGAAAGCTGAGGACGTGGCAAGGAGGAGCAGTGACCAAAGCTTAGAAAACAGGTGTGGGTATGTCCTTGAAACTGAATGTCACGGGCCTCTGCTCAGCCAAGTAAACATCCGAGAAGGACTGCTCGTCCCAAGGGGCTAGGCAGAGAGCCCACCATGGAGAAAGCCAGTGAGGCAGGCCCGTGAGAGGAGCATGGGAGTAGGATGCAGTCAGGATGTGCTCTGCAGGCGCCCCACGATGCAGGCAAGGCTGAGGCAGAACCCAGAGATACATCCCCGGGGCAGAGGTCAGAAAGACCAGAACCAGCTTGACTGGAGAGTTCAGAAAAATCAACCCTGCTGATAGGATCCCCGAACAGCCCAGAAACATGGAAGAATTCTCTCCATCGGGCTTATTTCCAACCATCTGAATGTATGGTGTCATGCCAAGAAAACATCTAGATACTGGTGAAACACCCTTAGAAGAAGCCCTACAGGGCTCCCATCTTGGTTTTATTAATAAAATGGGATTTTATTAAAACGAACAAAAGAACTTCCTGTTAGTCTTGTTTGCCTTAGTTTGGGTTCCTTCAGAACGGAACTCTGGGGTACAGATTCGAGAACAAGTAGTTTATTTAGGATGAGATCCCAGGAAACACAGATAGGAGAATGGGGAAGCGAGACAGGGTGGGAAGGTAGCTAATTCAGGGCATTATCAAGCCTGTTGCCACTGGGGGCAATTCTGGGAGCCGGAGTAGAACACCGGTCTCGGGTCTCAGTTATCCCACGCAAGGGCAGAGGGCAGAGGGCAGAGGAGCTGGGGTACTTATCCACCAGCTTCCATCAGGCATCGATGAGGGCTGCTTCTGGGGTTGGAGGCGGGATTGTTAATCCCCTGGCACTCCCAGCCTGCCGTGGGGGTGGGCAGAGAGAGGTGCAGCCCGTAGCTGGAAAGCAGGTGGTGTGTACGGCAGTGGTGGGGCCCGGGATGTCGAAACTGACACCCAGTGTCTCTGGAATGAATGAGGAAGTAGGCAATATTGAAGACAGGAGAAAAGGCTGGTTTCATGCCTGTCCCACCCCACTCCTTTCTTCACGTCAGTACCTGGATCGTGTGTGTGTGTGTGTGTGTGTGTGTGTGTCTGTGTGTGTGTTGGTTTGGCATGTGATTGAGGAGTTCAGTGGTTTCTCTTCAGGTGTTTGATATGCTTCCAGGGAGCCCACGTGGGGCGGGGTTTGAAAGAAGTTGCTACCTGAGGTTAAAGGACACGCTCTCTGCTCCTCTAATGCAGACTGCACACACCTGGTTCTTCCACCTGTGCTGAGAGGGCAAGCCCAGAGAGGCACTTGGGCAGGGCTGTTTTCATCCATCAAGGGGCGATGGACAAATGTTCCACACAATCCCCAGGAACAGAGAAGCAGCTATGCCCTAAAGCCTTGCTGCCTGAAGTGTGGTCCCTCACCCACAGCATCCCCTTCACCTGGGAGCTGAAATGAAGAAATCTTTGGTCTACCCCACAGCTCCGGAATCTGCATATGCATTTTAACAAGATCCCCGGTAATTGTTTTTGCATGTTAGAATTGAAAAGGGCTGCTGTAGATGATGTTATTTGCTAATTGTTCTCTCTGCATAATGAGTACATCTCAGGAGTGTCTCCTACCAAAATCAAGTGGAATGTAATTTGCTTGATTTCAGGTTATATTTGCTCTATCCAGTTTGTCCAATAATCAGATTTGCTGAATTTGGAGACAAAGGGAAAATACTAGTGTCAACCTACTGGCCTGGGTGCAATCAGAGCAAAATAAAGCATACTTTAGTTTTTAAAAGCCTACCTTATTTACTTTGTTCTTTCCTTCTTTTTCCTTTTCCTTGGCAAAATTAGGAATCAGTGCTGAATAAGCCTGTACCACTCTAAGGCAATTCGGGTGGTAAACCTTTGCCTCAAAATCTGCAAAACACATTCAGCAGTTCCAGGAGTGTTTTTCATTTCAAAAGAAATACCAGAGAAAGGGGGTGGTAAAGAGGGAGAGAAGGAGGCAGGAAGGGAGGGAGGGAGGAAAGGCGGGAGGGAGAGAGAAAGATAAAGAGAGAGATTTGTAGGAAAAGAAAAAGCAACCCAAAATTCTTAAAATATTTAAAAATGTTTTGATATATGTAGTTGGTAAAGGAATAAATGAGCATAGAAACAGATTCTCAGAAAAAAATTAAGGTAAAGAAAACAACGGATGCTGGAACTTAATTCAAAAGTTACGGAGGGGGAAAAAAACTTCATCATTGTCTATGGGCACAGATGTGAGTTATGTCCAGAGATGGCTACTAGTTCTAACTGTACTCAGAGGAGAAAATAATTGACAGCAACTGTAAAAACTATTAAAAATATGCTTAAAGCATTCTTGTAGGTATTTACCTGGTGGTAATGCATGCATGTGTTCCTCATAGCACCACTTATAAAAGCCAAAAACTGGAAACCAACCAAAGGCCCATCAGCAGTAAAAAGGCTAAACTGTGGAATACTATATGGCAGTGACAATGGTCCAACTACAACTACAAGCAACAATATGAAGGAATCTCACAAACAGTACCGAGTAGAAAAAGTCAGACAGCATGTCTGGTACCATATATAGAAAATTCAAGAACAGGCACAACTAACTATGGCATCTAGGTACCCTTGGGGGTTGTGACTGGAAGGAGGCAGGAGAAGGGCTTCTGAGGGCTGGTGACAGGGAATTTTGTGAAAATTCATTGAGCTATACGTTTACAATGTGTATAACTTGTACTACAAGAAAAATTTAATTTAAACAATATATGTATATACACTCTATCCGCTTTCATGGGTGAGTCAAAAAGAATAACCCTCTAAATATGTCCATGAAATGCTACTTGACACCTGTCTACTTTCAAGGATGGCTGCTAGAAAGAAAATGACTAACTGTGATGCACAGGTGATAAATATCACAAGGTGAGTAATGGTGCCCAGCTCTTGACTCATATACGAACTGTGAACACAATGGGCATTTGGCCCAATTAAAAAAATCCTACTGTGTTAAGGGTAATGGTTTCTCCAAATACCCCAAAACATCTGGTACGTTCTGTCAAAAAGTTAATTATCTGGCAACAAAATCACTAGTTGAGTTTATTTGTACTTATTTTTCCTGGAAGCTTTATTACCATATAGAATCTACTACAAGAGTTTTCAAAAAAAAAAAAAAAAAGCCCACAGCTAATCTTTGAATAATGTATACTATCTATTTCAGTATACATCTTCCAATCTTCCTCCCCCATCCCCACGTACTTAATTCATGAATTTCAGACCAGAACCAAGTACTAGAAAACACTTTTTGTTGTCATTTTCCCAGATTCCAAAAACACACACAGCGTAGCACTTGTGTTATATCAGAGCTAATGCTGAAATGGGCACAGTAAATTATACTATAAACAAAGGAAGACAAGAATGTCACTTCCTTTGCTATCCCCCTTTTTCCCACCAAAAAATCTACATGTGATCCTGCAAAATGCAGTTAAAATGTACATGTCTGAGTCCCAAGGTAAATAAACATGTTAAACTGTGTGAAATCTGAAAACCAGTTGTCTTCTAGTTAGAAGGGCCAGGAAAGTCCCCCACTGAAGAATGTGACACTGGTGATCCCTGGAATTCTATCACTGTTTTTTTCTTGGTAAAATGTAATTCCCCTTTGTCTGGAAACCCTAATATCAGGATCCTAACGCATAAATATGAATCTCTTTATCGGATCACCGTCCTCACCAGAAACTTCTAGACTAGCCCCAAACACAAGAATGTAATCGTGGGAGAAAGAGAACATTTACTGAGCGTCTTCCATGTTCTGAAAATCATGTTTGACAGTTGAAAGGTATCATTCATTTATCCATCAAATATTCATTGAATACCAAAATTGAATACTACACACCAAATACTATTCTAGGCACTGGGCATAAAGATGCGGACCCTGCTCTGAGGAGGGTGGGGGGGAGAGGGGAATAAATATACAAATAAACAAGGAAACAGATAATAAGTGCAGCATTGATAATTAAAGGAAGGTGAGATACAGAGGGTGACCTGGTGGCTATTTTGGATAGGTCATTAAAGAGGTGATATTTAAGCTGAGATATGATTGATGAGGAACCAGCCATAAAAAGATGGAGGAGAGAGTGGAAGGTACATTCCAGTGAGAGCAAACAGTTAGTATAAAAGACCAAAAGGAGCTTGATGTGCAGGAAGAATCAAAAGGAGCATGGTCAGCAAGAGAAAGAGGTGCACAGCAGGGGCCAGAACATTTAAATGATGCTTCTGGAAAGATGCTCTAGCTGCCACATGAATATTGGATTGTAGGAGGCCATTACAAATCATCCAAGAAAGAGATGGGGGCAGAGAGAAGTGGGAACACCTGGGACATACTTTGGAAGCCAAATTGGCAAGACTTCTTGACAGGTTTGATGTGGGGTGTGGAACTTGCAGGTTAGGGGCTTAAACAATGGCGTGGAAGGTGGCGCCATAGACTGAGATGGGTCTCACGGGGAGAGAATCAGGTTTTGCATGAGGGTGACACAGAATCAAGATTTTGTTTTGGAAAACATTGTGTTTGAGAAGCTTGTTAGATATCCATGCAAATTATTGTCTTGAGTTGTGGGAAAGGCCATGGCTGGAGGTATTGGCATCTAGATGGCATGTAAAGCCATAGGACTGGATGGAGTCATCAGGAGAGTACAGAGAAAGAGAACAGAATCCCAGTGCCCTGGAGGGACGTCAATCTTTGTAGGTTGAGCAGAAGAGGAGGAGATTTACAATGAGCTATCAGCAAGAGTAGGAAAACCAAGAGAGTATAGGATAACAAAGACCACAGAAGGAAGTGTTCAAAGAAGGAGGGAATGACTATGTCGAGTGTGCTGCTAAGTCAAGCACAGTAAATCAGCCAGGGAAGTAAGTCGGATTTGTCAACGTGGAGTTCACTGAGGACTGACAATAGCCTCAGGACAGAACCCTGATTAGACAGGACAAGAGAAAAATGTGGAGCAATAAAGTATGAGCACCCTTATAAGAGGTTCCTCTGAGAAGGGGTGACCAAGAAATGGGGGGTCCCGAATGGTGGGCGATGTGGGGCCAATGAAGATAATAGATATTAGAGCATGACTGTAAGCTGATGGGAATGATCCAAAAAAGAAGGGCAGAGAGGAGTTCATTAAAACAGAAGAGAGGGAAACAGAATAAAGAATTAAGTCTTTTACCATTTGAGCACCAAAATAATTAAGTACAGTAATGAATTATAAATCTATCTGAAAAAAGTAGGAATTCATGAGTTCGTATCAATAATAAATAGATGAATAAATAAAGAAATGGGGGAGGAGGAAGGGCTCTGGACCAAACATGGAGGGAATACTAGAGTTGGAAAATCATTATTTTCAACCATCATATTAAAGATTGGATCAGGCAAAAATCATAACTGGATGCTAAATCTAGATGGAAATATTGGTGAAGAGCAGTACATTTGTGTCTTCCCACAGAGCGCTGATTTGCAAAGAAAAACCAGTAACTACACAGTGAAGAAATTAGACAATACCTTGAGCAGATGATCAAAATTAACACCACCAATGAAGAAGAGATGGACGTTGTGGGCCTCCAAGATGAGATACCCTGAGAAGGACACAATGTCATCTATGTAATATTCTGGCCAAAAGTGTATAACCTGAATCTAATCACGACAGACATCAGACAAACCAAAAATGATGAATGTTCTATTAAAAAGAAAAAGGAGAGGAGGTAGTCTGTATTCAACCCAAATGTCAATGTCAAAAAAGACAAAGAAAGGCTGTGGAAATGTTCCAGACTAAAAGAGACTAAGACACAGGACAACTAAATGCAAAAACCACCCTAGACAGCATCCTGTACTAGAAGCAATACAAATGGCAGATTAGATAACAGTATCTTATCAATGTTAAATTTACTGAAGTTGATAACATACTGTGGTTATGTAAAAGAATATTCTTATTCTTAGCAGATGCATACCGAAGTATTTAGGAGTTGGGGCCCTGATGTATGTAACCTAGCCTCAAATAAAAATTATGTGCGTGAGCAAGAGTGCAACTGAGAAAGCAAACTGGGTAAAATGTTAACAATAGATGAATCTGGATTAAGGGCATATGCGTGTTCTTTGTGCTGTTTTTATTTTTGCCATTTATTAGTAAAGTTTTAAATTATTTCCAAATAAAAAGTAAAATCTATCTATCTATATCATATCCTTGGGAAGACAAAGAGGATGAGGGGTCCAGAGCCCAGAAAAGATGCCAGTGTTTGATACATCAGGGACATTTCCTTCACAATCTCGCAGTAACAGTGGGGAACACTGCATCCATGCAGGCGTGGGCATGTTGGGAGTTTGGGTGGTGGGACTACGAGGAGGCTCCTGTCTAATGAGCCAGAGTCAGCAGCTGACGTGGGAGGGGCAGAGGAAA
>NW_012149308.1:1149999-1153088 GCF_000956105.1 Propithecus coquereli
CTGGACCCACTGCTCACCTTTTGCATGACCTTAGACAAGTTGCTTACTTCTCTGTGCCTCAGTCTCCTCATCTGCAAAATGATAATAATCATACCTGTCTCAAGAGGTCGGGAGGACTAAATACGTTAGTATGTGTAAAGTAGTAGCTATTAGCTGTCATCATTGTTATCACAGGGTCAGAAACATAGCAGATACCAAATGAGTGTCTGTTGATTACTGAACTGTGTATATTAAAATATAATCAATACTTAACCTAAAGAAATTTCCACACTAAAATTGAACAGAAAGGTGGAGCACATTGAGTTTCTCTTATGATGAGTGTCTGATTTTTTCTAGATTCTAGGCACATTCAATCATTTGACACGTGTATTACACGCCTACTATGTCCCAATGTTCCAAGTCCTGACAATACGATGGTGAGCAAGATACACAAAGTCCCTGCCCTCCTGGAACTTATAATCTAGCAGGGAAAGACGAAGAATCAGTAAACAAATAACTAAATAATATAATTGCAGTTAATGGTGCTACAAAGAGAACAAAAGTGGGATAAGAGAGTGAACCTTTGCAGTGGTAGGTCGGTAGGGGGGCAGTGCTGTGTCAGCATGAGGGTTAGAGGCACAAGTCAGGTGAGTATCTGGTGAAAATGGTGTTGCAGGCGGGTAGCACAGCAAGTACAAAGGCTGGGAGACAAGCGAATGAGAAGAATAGGGGTAAAGGGGCTACAGTGAGGCTCTGGGAGTTGATGTTAAGTGTGGTAGGACGTCATTAGAGGGTTTTGAGCTGTGGAATTACAAGACTCAATAGCATTTACTGGCTATTCTGTGGGGTCAAGAGTGGACACTGGGAGACTGGTTTAAAGGCTACACAGTAATTCAAGAGAGAAATGTGGGTAGTTTTGATTATCTCTGGGTCTAATAAATGAACTCATTTTGCATCATAGCAGGATCTCATACAAAATGAATCTGTCCTGGACACAATCCAGCAGTTTGGGGGCTTAGAAACTAAATGAACAGTTTTATAAAACAGTGTCTTTCAAACTGTAAGTCTTGAAATCAAATGAATGAGTGGTCAAATCAGTTTAGAAAACCATGATCATCATTTTAAAATGAGATAGAACAGACAGAACAGAGTTGAAAATATCAGAGTATACTGCACACAGGAAAGAGGAAATACCTTGTGAGATTTTGTTTCAATTATATACAGGTATGTTTGTACTGGGTTGAAATGTAAAGTGTACTTCTCATGGTGAATGGTGGGCAAAAAAAAAAAAATTGAACAACATTAGGAAAAAGCTATCTTATTTGTCCTGGAGTAGGTTATAAACTCTTTATTCTCTCTCTCCCTCAATGCACCCAGCATCCCCCCAATGAGAACATTATAAAAAAGCTCCAGAGGTAGGTTCCTCATAAACCAAATAAAACAAATTAACTTAATGTTATATTTTCTCCTCCAGGGAGATCAAAATATGAACCTCCAAAACCAGGAAAACTGACAGACCTTAAACTTGTTAGGCTTTCAATGAAAAAAAGAAATCCAAGCAGAACAAGGAATTTTTAAATTAAACTTTAGACTTTTAGCAAGCTAAAAACGGAATGAAACTTCCTGAAGATAATTACATTAGCTACCAGAACCCTATAGCAAGCACAATACTTAAGGGTAAAATATTAGAAGCATTCCCACCCAATTCAGAAATGAAATAAGGGCCCGGCGCGGTGGCTCACGCCTGTAATCCTAGCTCTCTGGGAGGCCGAGGCGGGCGGATTGTTTGAGCTCAGGAGTTCAAGACCAGCCTGAGCAAGAGCGAGACCCCATCTCTACTAAAAATAGAAAGAAATTAATCGGACAACTAAAAATATATAGAAAAAATTAGCCGGGCCTGGTGGCACATGCCTGTAGTCCCAGCTACTCGGGAGGCTGAGGCAGAAGGATCACTTGAGCCCAGGAGTCTGAGGTTGCTGTGAGCTAGGCTGACGCCACGGCACTCACTCTAGCCCAGGCAACAGAGTGAGACTCTGTCTCAAAAAAAAAAAAAAAAATGAAATGAAATAAGATAAAAATATTGGGGGAAAAATCCCTATACAATTGCCATTTGAAGACATTTGATCGTCTACCTTGAAAATCCAAAAAAACCAACTAGAAAACTATGAGAACCAAGAAAAATTCAGTAAGATGGCTTGAATATAAGATAGATCTATAAAAAGAAATTAGACAGACTTCCAATTCACAACTCATGGGTGCGGAGCGCCATGTAACCAAAATATTTGTACCCCCATGATATTCTGAAATTTAAAAAAAGAAAAAATAATAAAGTAGGAAATGAAAAAAATTCTAAACTTAAACAAATAAACAAAAATTTGTATGAGTGACATTCATTTTTACCTTGAAACATACATAGGCGATATGCAGTTTACCTTAAATATTTCACTATTTGAGGTGATTTGTTAATTACGAGAAATACTGAAAATTGTTTTGTTTTTTTTTGGTTTAGAATTCACCTGTGCGCACTATTGCTCTCATGTTTATGCTTTTGCCAAGAGTCAATGATCGTTTTTTATTCTTGGTTTGAAGATAATCCTTATGTTAATAAACAACTCTAATAAATTCTTGTGCACAGGTTTCTGATTTAAAAAAAAAAGAAGAAATTAAACAGTCTTCCTACTCAATAGTATAGGAAATGAAATAGGGAAAAAAGGGTAGAATTTCTAAAAGCAATAAAAATTACACATGCAAAACAATCTGGGAATGCACCTAACAAGAATGTGTAAGACATTGGCATAAGGACAGACATACAGATCAATGGAATGAAACAGAGAGATCAAAAATAGACCCACATTATATACAATCAATTTTTGACAAAGGGGCCAAGAAGATACAATGAGGGAAAAGCAGTCTTTCTATGTGGAAAAAAGTGAACTTGACCATTATTTCACATAAAAATTAACTTGAAATGAATTTATAGACCTACATATAAATGATAAAACTATAAAATGTCTAGAAGAAAGCACAGGAGAATATCTTCGTGAAATTGGGGTAGATATATTTATTTAAGGTCAGGAATCGTGCATATTTCTTATTATTGCTAGGAGCGT
>NW_012149308.1:1153635-1167191 GCF_000956105.1 Propithecus coquereli
CATAAACCTGCTGGAATGACTAAAACAAAAGAAAGCAGCAATACCAAGTGCTGGCAAGGATGCCAAGTGACTGGATTTCCTATACATTGCTGGTGGGAATGCAAAATGGTGTAGCCACTTCGGAAAAGTTGGACGGTGTTTGATAAAGCTAAAATTACCATACAACACAGTAATCCTACTTCTAGGTATTTACCCAAATGAAATGAAAATTTATATTCACACAAAAAGCTGTAGGTGAATGTTCATATTGGCTTTACTGGTGATCACCAAAAGTTGGTGAATGGATAAACCGTGGGCTATTACTCGGCAATAAAAAGGAATGTATTATTGATCCACACAACATAGATGAATCTCAATGCATTATGCCAGGTGAAAGAAGCCAGACTCAGAAGGCTATATGGTATAGGAATTCATTTACAGGACATTCTGAAAAAGATAAAATTATAGGGACAGAAAACAAATCAGTGGTTGCCAGGGGCTGAGAGTGGTAGTAGAGGTTGACTAAAGAAGTCAACAGGGAATTCTTTGGAGTGGTGGAATTCTTCCATCTCTTGATATGGTGGTGGTTACATGGCTGTATGCATTCGTCAAAACTTCTAGAACTATACATTAAAAAGTGAATTTTATTGTAAATAAATGATACCTCGATTTAAGAAACATGGAATAGACTCAACAATTACACAGATTTATGAAATGGAACAGAGTATTTACCAGAATCTTATGTGATTGAGGGAATTTATAATAATTTTCCCCAAATGTTGGCACATTTCTTAAGTTCCATTACCCACGACCTCACACCATGCCCCCCAAGTAAGTTCCGCGAAGATTAAAGACCTACGTGTTTTTAAATCCATATATATTTTAAAAGAACTTTTTTTTCTATCTTAAGGTAGGGAAGCCCCTTCTCAGTGAGGCATAAAAACCAGCTCCCAGGTTTTTACTAAAGTCAGAATCCCTCCTTTCTATCTTCTGAACTATTAACATTACAGAGACACATTGCCTTCTCTCCTTTTTATAATTTAATTGTGCTCTTCCCAGTTTGTATTGTGTATTTGAAAGTGACTTGGCACTGTCAGGCAACAAAATGGAAAAATGTGTCTGTTCAGTTTCATCTGCACAGTGAAAGCACCAAGAACATATGTCATGATGTCCCCCCTCCAAGTCCCCACAAGGATCACATCAGCCATGGAAAATCAGCTTCTTTGCTGGCTCTCCCTAACACCTGAGCAAACTCACTTTGCCATTTCTGGAAGGCTGTTCACAGTACTAAAAACATAGCGGCTTTCCTTTCCCTGCCAAACCTGCCAATGAAATGAAGTTCCATTTCTCAGACTTTTTCTCCCTCTGCTGAACAAAATCATATCCATAATTCAAGTTCAATTTTTTTCTCCTCCGTATTTCCAACATTTTTTTTCTAGAAAAGTACACACACCTGGAATCTGTGTGTTTTGGGCAAGATTTATTCATCAGACAAAATACTGATGCAGGTAGGTCCTGCGTTTCTTCAGTGTTTTGCAATAGCTAAATTTGCTCTGTCCACCTTTTCATGAAAGTCACCTTGCAGGGATGTGGGAATGATAAAAGCAGAAGGGAATCTGATCAGGGCTGGCATCACACTGAGGTCCTGTAAAACAATACCCCTGAACAGCTACAAAATTTGGCCACTTTTTGTTTTCCAGCTTTGCATTTGAGTTGTGAAAGCAGCCAAACCAAGCAACGAATGTCCAGCTCATTTTAGATCTTAACTAAGCAAAATTCCATGAGACACTAAATAAAATCTCCCCAAATGTTTTGGAAATAACATACACCTTGCCAATTAATTTACAAATTATTTCAACCTCAAACGTAATTGTATTGTCTATCAATAATCAAGCTCTTAATAATTTGTTAGCTATTGATATTAATAAAGCAATCAATTTTGACATACCATGCATGCCTCGGTTTATACTCACAGGCTTGACTCCAGCTAGCCAAAGAGAAGTTGACAAAGACTGGAGGAACTACAACATCTAGCTAGTCTTCCTTTAATAAATCTTTACTCTCCAACACCCACCAGCTCAAACCCTGATCAAAGAAATGAGTCCTTTTTCCACCTATGGTGACTATTAGACAGGATCAGCTACAAAATTTGTGGGGCCCAGTGCAAAATGAAAATGCAAGACCCCTTGTTCAAAAACTATTCAGAATTTCGGCAATAAACCAAGGGCAGGTTGCATGCCCATGAAGCCATCTTTGCTATCAGATAATGTATTTGGCTAGAAAGTTGGTAAGAAAAGTAAAAGCATTTTGCTGTTAAATGAGTAGCGAAGGAAATCAAAATATTTTACCCCAAAATATATTTCTTTGACATATTTTGAGATGGCTGTTTAGAGAGCCAGAAAACAAAAGTAACCCTGCCAGCTGTCCTTTGTGGGGGAGATTCGCATTTGTAGAGAATTTGCAGAGATGCAGTCAGGTTTTCTCACAGAAAGATTAACTGAGAGTCTGACACCTTTAAAGGTCTGAAAGAAACATTTACCATCTCTTCTCTCTGAGGGCTGCTACCTGTGTGGTGTCGTTTACATAACAAGAACACCTTTGCTAGCCAGGTCACCTCTTCCCCTCTCCTAAAACCTGGTTTTGGCCATGCTCTGAGCCGGCATTCTTTCACTAACCTCGAGATGGTATATAGCTTCCTGTACCCCACTGTGGGGTTGGGGAATCACTCTGTGATTCTCCCCGAGTGCACGTTAATAAATTTATATGCCTTCTCTCCACTTAATCTGTCTTTTGTCTGTTAATTTTTCAGCGAACCCTCAGAGGGCGAAGGGAAGGTCTTCCCTGGGCCCCTACAGTAGCAACCGTTTTAATGTGTGTGTCTGGGGGTAGAGGTGACAAAGAGATGGGGTGTATATGCACGAGGTCTGTCCAGAAAATATCCAGCCATGTAACAGGAAAAGCACCGTTCTCGTTAATATTAACGGTGGCTGGATACTTTCCGGACAGACCTCGTGTATATATAGTAAAGTTTTAGGATCTCATCTCCCGATATCCCACTTTTCCTAAGGTTTTCCGCCTGTTGGACAAAAAGTACTTCTGTAGGGCCTGCCACATAAAGTGCGGTCCATGGAACGACGGCAGCAACTGGGAGCTTGTTAGAAATGCAGACGCTCGGGCCCCACCCCAGACCTACTGAATCAGAATTCATTTTAACAAGATCCCCAGAGGATTCTTGAGCACAGCACAGACTAAGAAGTGTCTCTGTCGAAACTGCTACGGAAAACCTGTCTCCTGCTTCCTCTGGCTCTCAGAAGGTCGGCCAGGTCTCTTCTCCCTTCTCACTTTATATACACTTCTGGAGCCTCGAGACTCAAATCCCTGCCCAAATGCGCTGCCCCGAGACCACCAGCATTCCCCTTCCCGCAGGCTCACCCCCTGGCTCCGGGCTGCTGCTCGGTCCCTCCACGCCCGGGGCCACCTGTTCTGGGCCCAGCCAGGTGGTGCCGCGCCAAGCCGTCCGCCCGGGGCGCGTTCGCGCTCCGCAGGCACCGCCGCACCCACGCCCGGCGCGCCGAGCCGAGTCCCCGGGAGTCGCGTCTCGCGGACCGCCCGCGCCAGTAAGGCTCGTGGCTCCGTTTCCCGGACGGGTGGGGAAAGCTTGAGTCCGTTCAAAGGTTCTGGATACACACGTCTCCCCTCGGAGCCCCCTTTCCCACGGCGCGCAGTCTCCCGCCGGCGGAGTGCCGGCAGCCCCCGGGGCTCTGCGCTTTGCCCCTGCCCTTCGGGACGGCCCCGGGCCCCGCTCAGAGCCGCAGCCGGGCGGAAGGAGCGTTCGCCCCGCCGTGCCGTCGCCCTCCAGGTCTAGACGCTGCGCCCGCGCCTCCCGCGCCCGTCGCCAGCTCTCCGGGCTCGCTCTCGGGAGCCCGAGGGGACGGCCCCGTCCCGGCGCCGTGCGCTTACCTGCCGGTCCCGGCCGCCGGGCTGACTACTGGCGCCCTCCGGCCCTCCTTTTCCCCTTTCCCTCCGGCCGCGTCCCTCCTCCTCCTCCCTCCCCCGGGCTGGGCGCCGCCCCCGCCGCTCCCGGACGGCTCGCCCGCCAGCTCTCCAGCTGCCCAGCGCGGCGTGGCGCGGCCGGCGCTCGGCAGCCGCGAGGCTGGGCGCGGAGGTGGGGAGCGGGAGGGGCGCCGAGGAGGAGGGAGGGAGGGAGCGAGCGGCGCAGCCGGCCGAAGCCCAGCCGGGAGCTGCGGGCTTGCGACGGGGCAGAAGTGGGGGCCGCGGGCCCGGCTGCCCACCCCACCGCGGCCGGCGCCCCCGCGGTGCTTTCGGGCTCCCTGGAGAGCTGGCCCCTGGGATGCCGGGTGTGCGGCCCGGCGCGCTCCTCCTCAGGGACCCCGACCTCCACGCCCAGCAAGTCACCTTTAGGGGTCGCCCTGGTACCCAAATGCCTGTCCCACCACTTTCAGCGCCGCGCGCTGTGATGGGTAGGAGCCCCGACGTCGAGGTCGCCCCTCTACCAGAATATTCCTGAATGCAGAGATCACTTGAGAGGGGGCTTTGGAGAGACCAGTAAAAGAGAAACATCCTGGTAAAGGATTCAGTTCCGTGATTTCCCGGCGAAGGTCATAATACACAGAGAACCTAGAAATTGGGATCCCCCGCGCTCTATCTGCTAGGGGGCGGAAGGGGCGATATGAAATGAGTTATCCTCTCGTCCCCTCTACCTTTTCTCTGTCGGCATCTCCTCACTGTGCACGTTCATAGAATTAAAACTAGCTCTGGGTAAGACTTACAGATCACCCCATTTTACAGATGGAAAAACGGAGGCTCCGTTCTACAATATGAATTCGTCGTAGAGACCAGGAAAAAAGCGCTCTGAATTCCCTCTCTGGCACCTTTTACCGCCCTCTCCACTTCTCTTCATAGTGAAATGACACCTGTATTTGCAAAATGCTTTATCACTTTAAAACACACCGTTCTCTTTCGTTAAAATCTGCAGAAGAATATACCGTTTTTATTTACGACCAGAACAAAATTCTGGATTCTGAATTGCATTCACAGCCCTGGAGACGTGATGTTTATAAAGTGCAAATCTGCAGAGAACATCCTGACCGGCTCTGCCGTATTAGACACATCATGGGCGAGATACATATACTGCTTTGCAGAAGGGGTTGAATTTGTTTTGCAAACACCAATTTATTAACACTCACAACATTCTAGCTGGATATATGAATGGACAGTGTTTTCAGAGAGACTTTTGACTGGTTGGATTAACAGGGAGTAGAGGTCAAGAAGCTCATCCAGGTCACATAACAAGTTAGAAGTTATGATAAGAGGAAAACAGTGCATTTAATAAACAGACTCAGTGTTACTCCAAGGGGTTAAATTATTTCCGTTTGAATTAACTTAACACATTTGTTTGACTTACTATAAAATAGTCTTCATATCCAGAACTCTCCTACACTGCTAATGGGAGTGTAAATTGCTACAAGCATTTTGGAATACTCTTTGGCAGAATCTAGTGAAGCTGAGCATACAACTATCATATATATGGCCAGGAATTCCCCTTCCAGGTATATACTCAACACAAATGAGTGCATATGTTTACCAAAGGATACGAACTAGAATATCACACCAGTACATTTGTAATAGCCCCAGACTGGAAACCACCCAAACCAAATGTCCATCAACGGTGTAATGGATTGCAGACAACGTGGTGCTATAGTCACAAAATGGAATACCAGACAGCAACGAGAATGCATGAGCCACTGCTACGCTGAGGATAGATCAACCTCAGAAACAATGCTGAGTGAGGGAAGTCAGACACAAAAACGTAGATACTGTGTGATTCCATTTCTATAAAGGATAAAATAGGAAAAACTAATCTATTCTGTTAGAAGTCAGTTAGAAGTGGTCGCTACAGGAACTGGACTAGAGTAACAAGGGAGAATAAGAAGGGCTTAGGGGGTGCAGGTGATGTCCTGTTTCTTGATCTGGGCGCTGGTTACATGGATCTATTACGTTCATGAAAAGTCAATGAGCTGATCACCTATGATATGTGTGCTTTTCTGTATGTATGTTTCACGTCAATAAAAGGTTAAAATATGTATATCTCATATTAAAAGTTCCTTGATTTTCTAAAATTAAGAGTGATACCAGAATAAGTATGCTTTTCCTTTAAACAAACTTACTGTTAATGAAAAAAAGCACTTTAAGGAAATATGTCTAAAACACACAAATGAGACAGCCCTTACCCTAAAATTAAAATTCGTATTTCGATACACTTCTAGCCAAACTCATTCTTCTCAACATACACTCTCAGATCCACAGAACTCTGACATAAGGACCCTACAGAAGAGGAAAAGGCCTGGGACAAAGGAGGGGACCCCAGCCCTCGGCCACAGGGCTCTCTGCCTTTCCAAGAGAGGGAGCCCTGGTCACATGCCTCCTACACAGGTACTGTCTGGTGACATAAAGGGAGGCTGTCGGTGTTCAGGATTTGTGGTTAAATATTTCTCCAAAGCCTGTGGGCCGATGTCCCAGCAACTGGAAAGCGGGTGACTTTGATTCTTGCCCCACAGAGCCTCTGCGCCGGTGACGAAGCTTGATCTGCAGGCAATGAGCCGTCAGCAAACATGGCAGAGACAGAATGGGGGTGGGACAGAAGTCCTTGTCTCCTCGCCCACTTCCCACAGGTGGATCCTTAGTGTGGGCTCTCAGCAAAGCGAGGCGGTTAGAGGCTCATCAGTGCTCAGGGCCCAGCTCTCCTTAGAACTTCAAATGCAATTTACCTGTGGCCAAATAGTCCAGAAATATACCACACGATGGTCTCCAACAGATTCATTATTTCCCAAGGGAAACAGAGCACGAAAAGAACATGAGACTCAGGTGTGAGTCAAGACAGTGCAATAAGGAGCTAGAATAATAATAATAATCAACTAACATTGCTAGATCTTTCCATACTTTATACTTGATTTCAGGAAATCCTCATGGCAACCCACTGAGGACTGTACAGCTGAGGAAACCGAGGCACAGAGGGGTTAAGTAGCTTCTCCCAAAGGTCCACAGCTATTAAGTGGTAGAGCCAGGACTAGAATCAATCAGAGTGTGACTCTCAAGTCCCAGCATTCTTAACACCTGGCTACGAAAGGTAGAATGATGGGAGGGCAAAAGCACCAGATAGACAATCAGAAAATGAGAGGTTTGGTGTCTACCAGCTTTGCCACTAACTAATTGGCATTGTCACTTAGTCTGTGTCTCAGTTTCCCCATTTGTAAAATAGATAGGGGGTGACAAGTTCAACTGAAACTCCAGTGATAATGCCAATGGTTGGTTTGGGGTGCTTTAGGCCCCACATAATCTCCATCAACACTCTCAAACCCCAAATAAAGACCATCTAATAAAAACAGTGTACTATACAAACAAAACAAGAAAAGTCCCCTGGCCAACACAGCCCTAACTTCCCACACACTCGTAATCAGATTACCATGCCCCAATCTCTCCCTTATGGAAATTCTAGAGCAACACTGCTCAGAAGTCTCTTCTGGCTTAAATCATTCATTCATTCAACAAACATTTATTTTATGCCTATGGTATCAGTAAGGATAGCCTAGGTTATGCTGCAGTAACAAATAACCCTTGAAATCTCAGTGTTTAATGCGACAAAGGTTTGTTTCTTACATTATGTGTGCATTATAAGTTAAAAGGGGGTCTCTACCTATGCAGTCATTCAGGGATCCAAAAAGGATCCACCTTTTCAAATACTGCTGCTTGCTGATCTAGAGGGAAAAGAGAGCTGTGGACCACAAGCATTTAAATGCTCTAGCCTAGAAGTGATGTATGTCACTTCTGCTCCCAACTCATCAGCTGGAACTGAGCACACAGTTGCACTCAGGCACAGAGGGTCAGAAAATGCAGCCCTACAAGAGCCCCAAAATGGAAGAGTTGGAAATATTTGGTGAACAGCACTGATGACTACCACACCTACTATGTGCCAGACCCTGGGCAGATGAAGCTGGGCAGGAAGTGGTCCCAGCCCTCCAGGCCCTCACTCATAATTGAACCAGAGAAGTCTCTGATGATGCAATCTACCCCCACGGTGTAGGCTTTGGTGGATTTGGATGAGAACCCAATCACTACCAACTTGAGTGAAGTCACCATGTGATATAGCAACATTTTTCTCTAGAACATTGCTTCGGTTGTAATGGTGGTGAACCTATTGCACAAGGGAGGAGAATAAATAAATCACACACTCTCTCGTGGGAGGCAAAAAAAGGCCCTCTCTTGTGAAAATACTGAATGAAGACAGTTAGATAGGTTGTCATTCTGTTCAATGAAAGTTATAAAAGGCAGTTTAACGAAAAATGAAACCAGATTTTGGCCTCAACCAAGATGAGGATGGTGAGACCAGCCCTTTCTGAGAACGTGTTCAAACTTGGGAAGAGCTGAACGTGGCCCTGTGCCAACACAAATAACCTGAAAACCCAGAGAAAACTAAAGGCAACCCGGTCGATCTGCATGCTGTGATTAGTCTATGAAACTCACCACCACCCTGCTTGGCAGCGAGCAAGCCCAGGGCTTGGAGGTTGGGATAGAGACTTGGGGGAGGAGGATGAGCCCATTGGGTTCTTCAGTGTAGAGAAAGGAGACCATTTTGGGGACCAGTTCACATCCAGTTCAGGCCTAATTGAAGGTCTCTGAACAGTGATGGCCCTTTTTGTTTCTTATGAACCCATGAAGTCCTGACCATGCAATTTTAAACCGAATTTCTTGCTTTTCCTGTTTCTGAAACCAAAGGGCATATCTCAGGAGAAAATTCTGGACAGACACATCCCTGTAGCACCCTAGTTTGCCTCATCTATCCATTTTCCTCTTGAGAGAGATACTTTGAGACTATGCAAATATCCTCTTTCTCCTCAAACCTTCTCCCACTAATTTTAGCATCCATCAGCAGATCATCCCTGAAACAATTATTACTGTTCTAATGGTGATTTTCTTTTCTGTTAATTTATTAGAATTCTACTATAGGAAAGAGCTGTACCTTCCCCTGATTTCTTTATTTATTTGATTATTTATTTATATCAATATGGACTCATGGATAATTATTTTAGTCTTTGGGTTAAAAATCAATGCTATCATTATTTATTTTGTTGTCAAATTGTCCCAACTTCAGTCATTGGGAGCTCTTTCAGGCCGGCTTCTGTGTCCCCATCCTTTTTTGAGCACTTCCTCACTTTTTGGCACCACAATGTACTCCAGGCTTATTTGCATATTACCCCATTTTTTTTCATTTCACCTAAGAGTATGCCTTACTGAAGTCCCCCTCCTTTATTTTTCTTTTAACCGTTTGTGTATTTTTAGCCAATTCCCTAGTTAGGGATCCACTGTATAAAGTAATGCTCCATTTTATTCGTACTAAGTTGCTTTTCTCAAGTTGTAACAGTTATTCTACCTGGATCTTAGCATTTTGGAACTTGGGGGGAAAAATGCCTGTTAGCCTAATTACATCCATCATCATCCTGAAATATTTTTGGTATGATCGTTGGCCCCATACTTCCTTGGTCATCTGTAGTTACAACATTTTTGGCTATAAGTATCAGAAACCACAAATACAATTGGCATAAATCATAAGGAAATATATTGTTTCAGGAAACAGGAAGACCAAAGGCACAGTGCAAAGATTCTGGCTCCTTTTTGCTGGGGTCCTTTCGGCGCTGCCCTCAGCCTGGGTTCCCTCGTGGTCATAAGGTGGCAGTCAACAGTAAAGAAGGCAACACACTACCTTGGTTGTGGGCATCAAGAAGGGAAGGGAAGGGGCAGGAGAGAGGGGGAAAAAAGCACTTCCTCCAACTGTGGAGTAAATAGCCTTCCTTTCAGTCATATTGGGCCCGTAGGTCACATGACCACCTCTGGACCAATTACAGCTGCCAGGGGAATGCTAGAAACTGATTGGCTTAAACCTGAGTTCAAGAACCAATCACTACCAAGGGAATGTGATTACCATGACTGGTGAGGACCCGTGGTTCTCTAATGTAAGCCTGCATTAGAATTACCAGGGCTTATTAAAATACAGATTGCTGGGCCCCAGCCCCAGAGTTTCTGATTCAGTAGTCTCAGGCAGGGCCTGAGAATTTACATATCTGATCTTGCATTTCTAACAAGTTTCCAAGTGATGCTACTTGCTGTTAGCTTGGGAACCACGCTTAGAGACTCACTCTGGTAGAGCCATCGGACTACCTCTGCAGCTAGGGATGGGGTCAGTGAGTCCATGGGCTGCATGGAGGTGGGGTGGATGGCTGAAAAACACTGGGGGAAGAGAGGAATGGGTTCAGGGTATGTTTGTGTCCCTCAAAAATTTTTATGTTGAAACCTAATCACTGATGTGATATTATTAAGGGGTTGGCTTCAACAAATCTTTCTTGAGGGTTGATGAGCAAGAGCACAATGGATTCCAATCATGTCTTTCCTGACCACCCTATTTATACTTTCAAACTCCTTCCCTCACTACCCCTGCTTGCTTTCTACCGTTTCCCTGCTCAATTTTTCTCCATAGCCTAATCACCAACTAACATATGTTACATACTTGTTTTCAGTATTGTCTGTCTGTCTCCCAAAAAGACAAGACAACATGTAAGTTCCATGAAGGCAAGGTGTTTTTTTTTTCCTGTTTTTGTTGCTGCTATGACTCCACTGCCTAGACCTCTGCCTGGCACATAGTCGGTATTTGAAAAATAATTGATGAATGAATGAATGTGTGAATTGTGGATTAATACGAGAGGAGGTAATGCTTTTTTTGTTTGTTTTATTGTTTAACCGGGCACCTTCCCGGATGGCATTGGCCATGCTCGAGTAGATGTAGGGAAGGAAAGTGTATATTGACTATTAAAAGCTTGTACTCTCTAAAACTGGTAGTACCAGCAACTTCCCTTGATCTTTTGCTCTGCTCCTTCCTATGCCCTTCTTTATGTATACTCAAGAGTAGGAGAAGCAAAGACTAAAGAGAGAGCTTCAGAAGTGTTGGTGCCAGATCTTTCCTCTCTTAGATTTGCCTCTGGATGGACCACGTCCCCAGGGCAGGCTGGGCAAATCATCGGAAAGCAGGCTACTAAATGGAGTTTCCAGGGACATTCTGGGACGCTGCTACTCTCTCCCTCCACCTGAAAAAGAAAGTTCAAAAACACAAGTTATTCTCCAAGTTACCAGGTTTGGTGCCCAGTTTCCCTCCGGGGAACTGCTGCCCTGGCAAGGACAACAATAAAATCCCTTTCTTGCAACTGGAGAGGTGAGATTCTAAGGAATAACTTCAGTCCCTTGCTTTTTGTTTCATCTTCCTATTCCTCCACTCCACAAAGTGAAATGTGATAGTAGCATAATTTCTGTAGCTTTTCTAAGAAATTCCTCTTTGCTGGCACATAAAAAGGACTCTCCTGGATTCCTGCCATTGGCCATGGAGCTTTAACACATTGTTGTTGGCTCAGCTGGGGAGCCAAGATGAGTAAAATATTCTCTAAAGTCCTGTGGAAACACATAGCAAGTGTTTCCAACCATACTGTATTATTTGACCCAAAATATTTTCCCCCCTCCTATTTGCCAATCCATGTGTTACTTCCCTCAAAACTCCAAGTATCCCTCCTTTCCCAAACCCCTCAGCTCCTGAATTATTACGAGGGTCTGGGGCCACACTAACTAGTCTGTGACCTTCAGCAAGTTAACTCCCTTTTCTGGGCCTCTGGTTTAACATCTTATGGAAAGGATGTACTAGAACAGTGTTTCTCAAACTTTAGAGCCGATCAAAATCAACTGGAGGGCGTGTTAAAACTGATGGCTGCCCCCACCTCCAGACTTTCTGATTCAGAGAGTCTGGGGAGGGCCCCAGGATTTGCATCTGTGACAAGTTCCCAGGTGAGGCTGAGGCTGCTGGTTCAGGGACCATACTTTGAGAGCCATTGTATTAGATGGACTCAGAGGTTCTTCCAGCTTGTTCATACCATAAGTCTATGATCAGTCTGAGTCAGGGCTCTTTCGGTTGTAAGTGACAGAAACTTGACTAAACTAGATTAAGTAAGAAAGGGAATTTATCAGCTCACATATCTGGGAAGGACAGAGGTGGAGTGGATTCTGGATATAGGAATTCAAGTGATGTCATTGGGTTTCTTTCTTATCCTCCCTTCCTGTCTTCCTCTTCCTCCTCCACACCCTACCCCCTCCCCCTCAGCAGTTGGTCCCCATCTCTTTCTCCACAAGGGCTTCTTCCATGATAAGCGGCATAAGGCATGGCTGCAGACATCTCCAGCTTGCATTAGCCATGGTAGCAATCCCAGAGAAGAAGGAGAACTCCTGCTTCTTGGTTCAGTGTGTATTCATCCCAGGGACAGACTCTGATTGGCCTGGCTTGGACCATCATACAGTGAGGAGAATGGAGTACTGTGATTGGCTAACATAGGTCACACGCCCCTTCTCGAAGTCACGGACTAGAGCATTATGACGGGCAGCTCCCTTCTCAGACTATAACCTCTACATCTGTCTCCTTCATTGCTGTATTTTCAAGATCTAGTGCCTAGTACATAGCAGGTGCTTAAGAAATGTTAGTTGAATGAATGACTGATTCACTTCATGAGTAGTGTAAACCTTTCTTAGTGAATCCAGAGATCTTCAAAATGTGTGATCCTATGCACTCTGAGGGTAGATGTGGAATTTCCAGAGATTGTCATAAATTTTACTGCACCCAGCCAAAGTACAGTTGGTTTTTTTTTCTTTTCTTTTTTCCCCTGTCAGTAGAGGCTAGAGGTATTATGCCAAAACTCAGCATATCCACCACCCCTTCCATTCTTTTGGGTTTCTGAGGCTCATTCTGATCCTGGTTTGTCTCTGGAAATACAGTCATATACGTTTTTGCTCAGAATAATGTAAATTCATTCTAAATTAGATCCTGTTTAGTTTCTTTCAATGAGTGTCCTGTGGGCTTTTGTGAGTTGATAATTCAATAAGGTTTCAGTTATGGTTTTTTACAAAAAAGATAAACATCTCCCAACCCCAGCGTGTATTACAGTAGCTTCTTTTTAGGATATTTGCTAAATCAAGGGACCTGGGTTCTTTATCACGAACACTGACTCTTTGGGGGCCTCAATTTTCTTATTTTTAAAAGAACAGGACTGAGCTAGGTCAGTGGCATGGAGATCTGGCTTCGGAGCTTAAAATAAATATTGATGCTTAGGTCCCATCTCCAGAGAATCTGATTTACATGGTGGGGGCACCAAGAGAAGTCAGACCTTGAGATGCAAAGATCTTGATGATAGAAATGGGAAGAAGAGAAACCCTATACTTTTTGTGCTGGTCTAAACCTACTGTTATATCCCGGAACATTCAAAGTCCTTGTTCCCAGCATGAAGATCTAAGAGTGTTGATGTTTAGCAATCTCTGTCCAATACAAGAGAGTGGATGTTGGCTGCTGACATCCATACCTCTGAGGACAGGAGCCTTGATGGGCCCCTGTGTGAACGACTAAGGACAGTCACCAGCAAAGTCCCTCCCCATTCCTCTGCCTGCCTTTATGAAGACAGAAGTTCTTTTGGTATTTGCTT
>NW_012149308.1:1170101-1172538 GCF_000956105.1 Propithecus coquereli
TTGGTTCTTCGACAAGATCAACAAAGTTGACAAATCTTTAGCTATACTGACCAAGAAAAAAAGAGACAAGACTCAAGTCATAAGTGAAAGTGGGGACATTTCTACCAACCTTAACAAAATAAAAAGTATTGTAAAGGAATACTATGAACAGATATGTGCCAATATGGACAAATTCCTAGAAAGTGACAAACTACTGAAATGGACTCAAGAAGAAATAGAAAATGTGAGTAGACCTACAACGAATAAAGAGACAGAATAAGTAGTCAAAAAAAAAAAAAAAAACTACCCACCAAGAAAAGCCCCAGCCCAGATCACTTCGCTGGTGAATTTTGACAAATATTTAAGAAAGAACTAATACCAATTTTGCACAAATTCGTCCATAAAGTAAAAGAGGAGAGTATGCTTCCCAACTTGTTCTATGAGGCCAGTATTACCCTGATAACAAAACTAGACTAAGACATCATAAGGGAAAGAAAACTACAGAGCAATATCTCCCATAAATATAGATGTAAAAATTCAAAACAAAATACTGACAAAATGAATCCAGCAATATATTAAAAAGATTATACACCATGACCAAGTGGGATTTATCCCAGGAATGCAAAGTTGGTTTAACATGCAAAAATAAATTACTATAAACAATATATTAATAAAAAGGATTAAAACCACATGATCATCTCAATAAATGCAGAAAAAGCATTTGATAAAATTCAATACCATTTCATGATAAAGAAAACAAAATAGGAATAGAAGGAATTTTCTCAACCTAATAAAAAGTCTTTATGAAAAACCCACAGTTAACACCATACTTAATGGTAAAAGATTGAATGTTTTCCCTTAAAATCAGAAACAAAACAGGAATTTCTGCTCTCAATACTTCAACATTGTACTGGAGGTTCTAGTCAGGGAAATTAGACAAGAAAAAGAAATAAAAGGCAGTGAGATCAGAAAGGAAGAAGTAAAACTATCTCTGTTCACAAATAACATGACCTTGTATATGGAAAATACCAAGAAATCCACTAAGAAACTACTAGAACTAATAAACAAGTTCAGAAAGGTTGTAGGATAAAACATGAATATACAAAAATCAATTGTGTTTCTATATACTTGCAGTGAACAATCAGAAAATTAAATTAAGAACATAATTCCATTTATAATAGCATAAAACATAATAAAATGGGAATAAAATTAGAGAAAGAAATGTAAAACTTATACTCTGAAAACTACAAAATGTGGTTGAAAGAAATTAAAGACCTAAATAAATGGACAGACAACCATGTTCATAGACCGGAAGAATTAATATCGTTAAGATGGCGATAGTTCCCGAGTAGATCTACACATTCAATGCAATCTCTATCAAAATCTAGGCTGGCTTTCTTACAGAAATTGACAAGCTGATCCTAAGATTCATATGGGAATGTAGGGGATCCAGAATAATCAAAATAATCTTGAAAAAGAAGAACAAATCTAGACTCAAACTTACCAATTTTAAAACTCACTACAAAGCTACATTAATCAAGATAGTGTGGTACTGACATAAAGACAGACATATAGATTAATGGAATAGCATTAGAGTCCAAAAATAAACACTCATATTTATGATCAGTTGATTTTCAAGAAGGGTGCCAAAACAATTCAATAGGGCAACAATAATCTTTTTCAATAAATGGTGTTGGGACAACTGGATATCTGCATGCAAAAGAACTAAGTTGGATCCCTGCTTTATACCATATACAGAAATTAACTCAAAGTGGATCAAAGACCTTCATATAAGAGCTAAAACTATAAAACTCTTAGAAGAAAACATAGGCCTAAATCTTCTTGGACTTGGATTAGGCAATGGTTTCTTAGGTATGATACCAAAAGCACAAGCAACAACAACAACAAAATAGATAAACTGGGCTTTATCAAAATTAAAAACTATTGTGCTTTGAAGGACAGCAGCAAGAAAATGAAAAGACAACCCACAAAATGAGAAAAAATATTTTCAAATCTTATATCTGATAAGGGACTTGTATCTAGAAAATATAAAGAATTATTACAACTCATAATTAAAAGACAACCTAATTAAAAAATGAACAAAGGATCTGAATAGACATCTCTCCAAAGAAGAGAATGGCCAATAAGCCCATGAAAAGTTGCTCATGATCATTAGCCATCAAAGAAATGCAAATCAAAACCACAATGAGCTACTACTTTACAACCACTAGGATGGCCATAATTAAAAGGAGAGATAATAACAATTATTGGTGAGGAGATGGAGAAATTGAAACCCTCATACACTGCTGGTGGGGATGTAAAATGATGCAGCTGTTTTGGAAAACACTCTGGAAATTCCTCAAAAGGTTACACCTAGAGTTACCATATGATCCAGCAATTGTACTCTTTATGAAAATATATGTCCACTCAAAAACTTATACATGAATGTTCACAGCAG
>NW_012149308.1:1183773-1240751 GCF_000956105.1 Propithecus coquereli
CCCCCATAACTGGTATTTTAATAAGATCCCCAGTGATTCATATGCACATTAAAATTTAAGAAAGGCTGCTCTAGATATTTTTACACAATATCTTCTTGTTCCATATTTTTAAAAATTGATTTAGGAGAGTATTGACATCTTATCTTGTATTTTTTTCTCCCTATTTAAAAAATTTTTTCTTCCCCCCATAACTGGTATTTTAATAAGATCCCCAGTGATTCATATGCACATTAAAATTTAAGAAAGGCTGCTCTAGATATTTTTACACAATATCTTCCTGTTCCATATTTTTAAAAATTGATTTAGGAGAGTATTGACATCTTATCTTGTATTTTCTTCTCCCTGCAAAACAAATTTTTAAAACCCCAAAATGTTAATCTTTTTCATTTTCCTTCATTTGGGGGAATACTATCCCCCTCAATTTACTCATTTTTAGTCATACACTTTATTCATCTTTCCAGAAAGTGATTCTTTGTAATAAGAGGACGTAAGCCTGTTCCTCAAAGCCCCCTGAGACTGTGTGTAAGACCATCAGTCACACCCCTTATGAGGCAACTAACCTCTCATTGTCAATGTGAAGTTCTTTTGTGTACTCAAGGATGGCTTTTGCATACAAAAATATTATTCAGAGGCTAATTTGGTTCTTGGAAATACCGTGATATTCAATTCAAATTAAATTCACAAATTTAAAACCAAGATCTTTCTCAAACTTTTAAGTTCAACTTACAAATACTATTGTTTTCTTTATAAACACAATTGCATTTTATCAGTAATTTTATGGGAACTACTACAATTAATAAATTAAGCTCTTTTAAATAATTTAAACCAAATTTATACATTTAATATATTTTGTTTTCTGTTTAAGTACATCAATTGTTTCCTAACAAACAACTTCCTTAAGAATGTCACTGATTTTAATAAATCTAATAAATTAAACTTCTAAATAAGTTTTATCAATGTTCTAATACTGTTGACAAGCGTGGTAAACTGGTTATCACAAGCCTAAATCAATTAATTACTCACATACACATTTTAAATTAGAAGCATCAGGCTAATCTTTTAGATAATCAAATCAACAAAATGATTTTAGATATTACAAGTAAACATACACAGAATTCCCACATGAAACACAAAAAATGCAAATACCATAGATTTGGCATATTTATTTATCTCTATACTTAATTGTTGTTCTTAGGGTTAAAGCAATGGTTTTCAACAGAGGGTGATTTTTGCCTTTCAGGGCACGTTTGGCAATGTCTAGAGACGTTTTTGGTTGTCACAACTCGGGCAAGGGGGTGCTACTGGCATCTAGTGGGTAGAGACCAGGGGTGCTGCTAAACATCCTATAGTGTAGAGGACACCCCACAACAAAGAATTATCCAGTGCAACATGTTAATAGTGCTGAAGTGGAGAAACACTGGGTTCAAAGTACTATTTAAGGACACAATTATGTCATCATAAGCAACTTGGGGGTAACTTCCCAAGTGAACTTTGGGTTACCTTCTCAGCTGGCTGAGATTTGGTCAGAATGTGAGATCTGGAGCTACAGACATTCAGAGCAATCTTTTCTACAACCCAAACTGCCTTACGGTGCCCCAACACCCCCCACCCCACCACCCCACCACACAGATTTTTTCACAGTGGCTATCCAATGGACAGCTCCAAGCTCAGCTCCTGTAAATGAGGTGAGTTTTGCTCTCAGAGTACCCCGAGAAAGTTCAACTCAAGGCTTATTTACTTTTGTAACTTCTTTCACCTTTTTCATCTGATAAGGGTCAATGAAAATCTTAGACCTTACAACCTAGGTTGCTTCACCATCTGATTGGATTTATCTAATCTATTTACAGCTTCACTATATTATTATAAAATGTTATCCTATCTCAAAGGGCTGAAACACTTAAATGCCTCTCATTAGATTCTGCATATAGGTCAGGTTTTCTCTGGCTAGATGGTCAAGTTCTAAAGTCATTCTAATGCCAATTATGATAAGGAATATATACATTTATGTAAACAAATTAGTAAAATTATGCTATGATAAAGTAATAATATCGTTATATATAATATATAGTACATAATTTACATGAATATAATGTGTATTATGATATTTCATGCCAATCATGTGCCAAGCCCAGATGTTTTACATTTAATATTGCTCTAGACATAAGACCTATGGCTTAAACTACTGATAGGCTCTTGCAAATCCCTCTCTCTGTTTTCTAATTGATCAAGGTGTCTATACATTCATTCAACAAGTATTTATTGAGTACTTATTATGTATCAGATACTGTGGGAGATGCTGGGGATAAGGATGGGACCAGGATATACATAGTCTCCACTCTCTTTGACATTGCATTCCCACTCTAAGAGTGCTTTTAGGATTAAATGAGATCATGTATTCCAGCCCTTTGTACTTTGTAAACCACCATGTAAATTCTAAAGATTCCAGCACACTTAAGCTACAGAGGCTTCAATTGGGAAGCCCTTGTTCTCCAGGGTGTAGAGTCATCTCAGGGTTGAATTCTATAAAGTTACAATTCTTTCTTCTTTATAACAAAAATTCCAAAGAACTTGGTTACACTACTCTTAAGCATGGGTGAATAGGGTAGACACAGTAAGAGACCTCTGCCATCTCTAGCTTGTGGCTTTCAAGGTCGCCCTGGGGTCTGGCATCCAGCTAGCTGATGGGGGGAAGGGAGAGAGGAATGTGACTGGGTAGTTTTTATGGGTCACACTAGATGGTGCACTTCACTTTTGCTTGGATTTCATTGGCTAGGCTGGAGCTCAGTCATATGGCCATACCAAACTGCGGGGAGGCTGGGAAATGCAGTCCATCTAGGTGCCCAGGAGGAAAAGAATCTGGTTTTAGTGACCAGCTAGCCACTCTACAATGCACCCATTCACACATGATTAATTAATTATGGTGAACAGGGTTATATGAAAACCTTAGACTGTGCACCTTGAATCTTGATAATTTATTTTATACTCCACAGCTTAAGACTTACACTTATAGGGAAGAATAAAATGTATGTTAATTAATTTCTTAGGGCAATTCTCTTTACCTCTTAGAGCCAGAGTTTTTTCATCTATAAAAGAAGACATTAAAATAATCAGGATTACAATATAAAGTAATAAAATAGAAAACAGAAAAACAATAGAGAGAAATCAGTGAAATCAAAAGTTGGTTCTTCGACAAGATCAACAAAGTTGACAAATCTTTAGCTATACTGACCAAGAAAAAAAGAGACAAGACTCAAGTCATAAGTGAAAGTGGGGACATTTCTACCAACCTTAACAAAATAAAAAGTATTGTAAAGGAATACTATGAACAGATATGTGCCAATATGGACGAATTCCTAGAAAGTGACAAACTACTGAAATGGACTCAAGAAGAAATAGAAAATGTGAGTAGACCTACAACGAATAAAGAGACAGAATAAGTAGTCAAAAAAAAAAAAAAAACTACCCACCAAGAAAAGCCCCAGCCCAGATCACTTCGCTGGTGAATTTTAACAAATATTTAAGAAAGAACTAATACCAATTTTGCACAAATTCATCCATAAAGTAAAAGAGGAGAGTATGCTTCCCAACTTGTTCTATGAGGCCAGTATTACCCTGATAACAAAACTAGACTAAGACATCATAAGGGAAAGAAAACTACAGAGCAATATCTCCCATAAATATAGATGTAAAAATTCAAAACAAAATACTGACAAAATGAATCCAGCAATATATTAAAAAGATTATACACCATGACCAAGTGGGATTTATCCCAGGAATGCAAAGTTGGTTTAACATGCAAAAATAAATTACTATAAACAATATATTAATAAAAAGGATTAAAACCACATGATCATCTCAATAAATGCAGAAAAAGCATTTGATAAAATTCAATACCATTTCATGATAAAGAAAACAAAATAGGAATAGAAGGAATTTTCTCAACCTAATAAAAAGTCTTTATGAAAAACCCACAGCTAACACCATACTTAATGGTAAAAGATTGAATGTTTTCCCTTAAAATCAGAAACAAAACAGGAATTTCTGCTCTCAATACTTCAACATTGTACTGGAGGTTCTAGTCAGGGAAATTAGACAAGAAAAAGAAATAAAAGGCAGTGAGATCAGAAAGGAAGAAGTAAAACTATCTCTGTTCACAAATAACATGACCTTGTATATGGAAAATACCAAGAAATCCACTAAGAAACTACTAGAACTAATAAACAAGTTCAGAAAGGTTGTAGGATAAAACATGAATATACAAAAATCAATTGTGTTTCTATATACTTGCAGTGAACAATCAGAAAATTAAATTAAGAACATAATTCCATTTATAATAGTATAAAACATAATAAAATGGGAATAAAATTAGAGAAAGAAATGTAAAACTTATACTCTGAAAACTACAAAATGTGGTTGAAAGAAATTAAAGACCTAAATAAATGGACAGACAACCATGTTCATAGACCGGAAGAATTAATATCGTTAAGATGGCGATAGTTCCCGAGTAGATCTACACATTCAATGCAATCTCTATCAAAATCTAGGCTGGCTTTCTTACAGAAATTGACAAGCTGATCCTAAGATTCATATGGGAATGTAGGGGATCCAGAATAATCAAAATAATCTTGAAAAAGAAGAACAAATCTAGACTCAAACTTACCAATTTAAAAACTCACTACAAAGCTACATTAATCAAGATAGTGTGGTACTGACATAAAGACAGACATATAGATTAATGGAATAGCATTAGAGTCCAAAAATAAACACTCATATTTATGATCAGTTGATTTTCAAGAAGGGTGCCAAAACAATTCAATAGGGCAACAATAATCTTTTTCAATAAATGGTGTTGGGACAACTGGATATCTGCATGCAAAAGAACTAAGTTGGATCCCTGCTTTATACCATATACAGAAATTAACTCAAAGTGGATCAAAGACCTTCATATAAGAGCTAAAACTATAAAACTCTTAGAAGAAAACATAGGCCTAAATCTTCTTGGACTTGGATTAGGCACTGGTTTCTTAGGTATGATACCAAAAGCACAAGCAACAACAACAACAAAATAGATAAACTGGGCTTCATCAAAATTAAAAACTATTGTGCTTTGAAGGACAGCAGCAAGAAAATGAAAAGACAACCCACAAAATGAGAAAAAATATTTTCAAATCTTATATCTGATAAGGGACTTGTATCTAGAAAATATAAAGAATTAT
Source organism: Propithecus coquereli (assembly GCF_000956105.1). Taxonomy (NCBI): domain Eukaryota; kingdom Metazoa; phylum Chordata; class Mammalia; order Primates; family Indriidae; genus Propithecus; species Propithecus coquereli. The sequence continues at coordinate 1,188,990 of NW_012149308.1, forward strand.
TACAACTCATAATTAAAAGACAACCTAATTAAAAAATGAACAAAGGATCTGAATAGACATCTCTCCAAAGAAGAGAATGGCCAATAAGCCCATGAAAAGTTGCTCATGATCATTAGCCATCAAAGAAATGCAAATCAAAACCACAATGAGCTACTACTTTACAACCACTAGGATGGCCATAATTAAAAGGAGAGATAATAACAATTATTGGTGAGGAGATGGAGAAATTGAAACCCTCATACACTGCTGGTGGGGATGTAAAATGATGCAGCTGTTTTGGAAAACACTCTGGAAATTCCTCAAAAGGTTACACCTAGAGTTACCATATGATCCAGCAATTGTACTCTTTATGAAAATATATGTCCACTCAAAAACTTATACATGAATGTTCACAGCAGTATTATTTACAAAGCCAAAAAGTAGAAATAGCCCAAACATCTATCAAGTGATGAATGAATAACAAAATATGATATATCATACAATAAAATGTTATTTGGGCAGAAAAAGGACTGAAGGTGATCAAAAACATGATCAAAATGATAAAGCCCACGCGAGGTGTTTTCTTTCAGGTTATTTCTATAGGATAGCAAAACATCCTGTCAGGTGTGTGTGTGTGCGTATGTGTATATGTGTGTGCGTGTCCATATACAATCTGCATTTAGTCCATGTTACAACTATCACACATCAAAACTTCAAAAATCTTGGGAGGTACTACTTCAAATAATATTGCATTCATTGTGAGAAATACCTTCCCAGATTTCCCCCAGTGTTCCAAAAGACAAATTACTTTTGAAGTTTCCATTTCTTCCTGGGGAAAAAATATTAAAATAGAAAAGAGAAGAAGGAAATAAATAGAGATAGATGAGGATAGAAAATTTTCCACATTCCCTACTTTGGTCTTTTCTTTTCCATTCTTTTGTTGCATTTAGAAATAATATTTCCTTTTTACTCATTTTCTCCTGCTAAAATGCTTCCTTCATCTTTGTTTTCTTTTTCATCAAGTATGCTTGCCTCTACCTTTGTACAGAGAAGAATACATTCTGGAATGGGCAGATGGAGTTCATTTGCTGTCTTACATAGGCGGTCAAGGCAGGGGTTAGGGCCAGCCCAAAACTGTGATAATAACAAAATATTTCTTTGTATCTTTGGACCCTTCCCTATCAAGCTGTCCCTCTCATCATTTATGCATTGATTCAACAAACATTCATTTATTTATTAGGCATCAGGTACGCTGAGAATGCAAACTAAGTGAGATTTCTTTCCAGACCTCAAGAAACTCTTTGTTTAGTGTAGTGTTTCTTGACCATGTTTTCATTATAGCCCTCCTAAGGAGCCTCTTTAGACCTTTTTTCCCCAATAGACCATCCCCATACAATGAAATTTTAAATCCACAGATACACTGTTTATCTATTTATGAATTTGTAGCCTCCTGGAGGGCCACAAACCATTGCCATATCTAAGGTTTTTGTACCTCCCCACCCCAGGAACCAAATGTTGCCCCCTTGGATGCCATACTGCTCCCCTTGAGAATGCATGGTTTAGTGGGAGAGAATGATGTAGACAAGGAGATGACAAAATGATGTGACAGAATCACGGTAAAGCAAAATGTATCAGGTCTCAAAGAAAGGAGAGACCTTACATGCAAAACTACTTGGATGGAAGAGCCTGTGCTGGGGGCTTTTAGGAATAAAAAAAATTAACAAACAATGTCTCTACTTCCAAAGCATTTACAAAAGAGCAATTCTTCTGCTATAGTTTGGATATGATTTGTTTTTCTACTCCAAATTTCATGTTGAAATTTGATTTCCAATGTTGGAGATGGGGCCTAATGGGAGATATTTGGGTCTTGAAGAGATTAATCTTCCTGGGGGTAGGGGCGGGCAGTGAGTGAGCTCTCACTCTTTTAGTTCCTATGAGAGTTTATTATTAAAAAGAGCCTGGAATCTCCCCCCGCCTTCCTCTCTCGCCATGTGATCTCTGCACACATTGGTACCCCTTCACCTTCCACCATGAGTGGAAGCTTCCTGAGGCCCTCACCAGAAGCAGAAGCTGGCACCATGCTTCTTGTACAGCCTGCAAAACCGAAGCCAAATAAACTTCTTCTTTTTTTTTTATAAATTATCCAGCCCCAGGTATTCCTTTATAGCAACACAAACAGACTAAGACATCTTCCTCCTTCCTTCCTTCCTTTCTCTATCTCTTCCCACTTCCCTCCACAAATTCTTCTTAAGTAACTAGTAAGTGCCAAGCACTGAAACTTTTCTCAAACTTTCCCTCTCTAGTCCACTTTTGCTTCCTTCCTTCTACCCTTATCAGATCCTAGTGCTTTTCTACTCTCTCCTAAAGTAATTTATTCAGGTCCCCTATCTCCACTGATGCTTACATGACTGATGAAAGACTAAAACGTTATTCTTTCGTGGTCAAGATGGCACATTATCTTCCTTCCTTAGGTATAGAATCTTAGTTTTATTCTAGATTGCAATAGAACCAGTGACAAGACTACATTACCCAACCTACCTTGCAGCCAGGGTTGACCAATATGATATAAAGAAGTTGTTGGATGGGATGTTCAGGAAGCCTCTTTAGAAAGGAATAGAAGCCGGCATGTACCTTTTGCCTTTTCTTCTTTCCTGCTGGTTGGAATACATGTATGACAGCTTACACTCCAGCAGCCATCTTGGACTCTGAGTGGAACTTGGAGATGCAATGCACATGCTTAGGATGATAAAGCAAAAAGCCTAAAGCAGCCTGGGTCCTTGGTGACCATGGGACTTCCCTCCCAACACTGGACTGCTTCTTCCGGATTTATTGTACGTGAGGGAAAAATAAACTCTTATGTGTTTAAGCCATTTGCTATTTTGGGTTTTCTATTTCATGCAGCCAAATCTAATACTAACTAATATCTTCCAGTGGTTGTATTTGCATTTCAATGGGCATTAAACGTTTAAACTAAAAGAACGAAACTCTGTCCCCAAGTTTCAGGCAGAAACCAGCCGGCAGGATTTTGAGGTCTCAGATCTTTGGGAAGCTGTGTTTTGTAATTACCTTTACCTTAGCAACTCTGCGATGTTATTCAAGCTATCAAATAACATTAAAAATGCTACATTCTTATGATGATAACAATGGTTAATTATTTAAATGGTTTAGTGCAAAAAAGAAAAACCCTTTAAAATAAAAATATAAGGCCAGGCATGGTGGCACGCACCTGTAATCCCAGGTACTCAGGAGGCTGAGGCAGGAGGATCACTTGAACCCAGGAATTCGAGGCTGCAGTGAGCTATGATCATGCCACTGCACTCCAGCCTGGGCGACAGGGCAAGACCCCATCTCTAAAAAACTAATAAATAAATAAAATAAAATAAATATATAAATGTTTAATTACTAAGTTGATTGGTTTTAATGAAAATCCTGTACCTCTTCAAAAGTGTAATTCAGACTTACGTTTGGGCACTCTTATAACCTGCATTTTTGTTTGTTTCCTGGGCTTATGCTGAGGAAACAAAAATCTAGAATTGGACTTTGATAAGCAACAATTATCTTAACATGTATATGCCCACGGCAGAGCATAATCCAGGTGGCGAGCTGGTGCCCAGAGCAATATAGCTGTAACAAGGAGCTATCTCTACTTGGTCACACCACCATTAAAACAAGTCAATCCTAGCAACGTGGAAACTATATATAAGAATTCTAGTGGCCAAGAAAATATGAATCATGAGGGTTGGGAAAAGAAAAATTAGATTACACCTATGTTATATTAAAAATCTATTATGTGTGTGGTTGTCTTATACATTATTTGATATTGGGTTTGTCTAGGGATATAAATCCCAGGATAAGTATTTAGATATGTTTTTTTAATTAACCTCTAAATAATTGGGAGCTAGCATGAAGCTGCAATTCAAGCCTCTGTTTCTAATCTCTGCCCTCATTTCAAATGCACATTAATTCACCCAAACACAAGGACACTTATCCATCCAGAAAATTATAAGATAAATATTCAAGTTTTCCAAAGAGTGTGGTGAGCTGCTGAACCCCTTGAGCTACCAATAAAGAAAGTCCTTCTCTACACAGACCTCACTAAAACCATGAACAGCGTCTTGCTAAAATTTGCCTAATCACATTTTCCAGAAATGCCCCCAAATGTTTATTTTGGTTTATAGGGATAAAAATTGCTTGCTGGTTACTATAATGTGTGCTTGTGTCAAACTGAATACCAACTCTTAAGACTTTCTAATTACACATTCATGAATACAGAGTAGTAATCCCATGGAGAGGATCAATACCCATGAATATGTAAATATAGCTACAGAAGATGGTTCCTCCAGCCAAGGGTCAAAATAATCAGCACCCCCTTGAAAAATAAGTAACTTTATGTGTAACATCAACTCGCTTCAAATAAAGTCAAACAGACATTTTAAAACAAATAAACAAAAATATAGCCTTTAGAGGAAGGCAGTAAGTATGGAAGTTGAGTAGACAGGACCTGTAGCAGATAGTTCTGAGATTAAACATAAAGTTATTAGTCAGGGTTCCAGCTGAAAACAGAAGGTACACTCAGCTGGAATCGGTGCAGATGATTGAGTGGAGAGCATATTTATGGAGGTGTGGGCAGGGTTACAGAAACCAGCAAGAGATGTCAGAGCGCCCAGAGACTAGCAATAGTGGGAAGCTCTTGCTACCCCTGGGCCAGAAAGGGGAAGGGAAAGAAAGAATGTTAGCAGCTTCCAGGAGGAGCTGGGGCTATGGAGAGCCGCCTACCAACAGAAGATACTGTGGCCATAGCCATACAGATGTAGTAGGGAGGGAGCTGGGGAGAAAAATGCCAACCCCACTTGTGCGCGCTCTCTTTCTCTCTCTCTCTTTCTTTCTCTCTCTCTCTCTCTCTCTCTCTCTGCTCCCACACCCTCCAGTCTCCTGTGGTGACTCCCATTGGCTGAACCCAAACAGAGCAGGACCCAGATGGGCCCACAGTGGGTTAGGAGGGGGGATTCAAAATAGAGAATACCAGCATGCTGTAGAATGTGTAAATCAAGATAGAAACAGTACATATCTCCAAAATTTGTTTTGAGAATTAAATAAGACAGTGTATATATAATAGTAACAACAATGCCTGGCATAGGAGAAGCATCTAATTAATGCTAGCTATTATTTTTATTGTAGGGGCTATTGAAGATACAGACATACCTTTTTGTTTCAAGTTATGAGCAGCTTATAAATCAATGCTAAGATTTATGACCTCTTGAATATGATTCTTAAAGCTGGCTTGCATGTATGTCTTTGCAAACTGCCTTTTTCCATTAAACTGTATGACTTTATTCTGTGCAACATAACGAGCAATGCATCAGACAGCAACTTCATCTCACTGAAGCCTGTACAGGCATATGATCCATTCAAATAATAAAGCACACACCAAAGAATATACAGGAACTTCTCCTTCCTTCCCCATTTGGAAAAGTTCGAGTTTTCTCTTTTGATCTGCAGGTGGACTCATAAAACATTAGCATTCTAGATCCTTCGGCTCCCAAAATTCTTCCCCACCTGCCTTTGATGCCTGAAATTCTTCTATAAAGAAATAAAGCTTTTCCTTCTGTAACTGAAGTCAAGACACGAAATGAAAATGGGCCTTGGGGAAAGAGCTGTTGGCCAAGAGTTCAGATGCTTCCTGGACAGAAGTTTTGATAGAGGCAAAAAGGGTGAGAACAGGCTTCCCTTAACTACCCAGGCCCTGCTGAGACTGACTTAGGCAAGAGAAGTGGGAGTATTCTCCACTGGCTGTGCCAGGGAAGGAAGGTCCCCGAGCCTGGGCTGAATTAAAAGGGGTGTGACTCAAGGCAATCTGAGGCAGTGCGGCCAGCTGCAGTGGAGAACTGGAACAGTTCTTGACTGGAGCCAAGGTCAGAGCTGGGAAGTCAATTTCATGTGTGTTATCCAAAAGGTGAGGCCAGGACAGAAAACTAGTATGGAATGTTAGTTGTGCTTGGGGGCAACCGTCAAAATACTTAACAGGTGTAATACAGAGATGTGGATTATAGAAGTACAATATATGTAGCTGGAGATAGAGACATATTTGGTTATAGTGGTACATATTATATAATATATTAATCAAAATTGAAATGCACAGAATTCATTTTATTCTCTAACTAAATTCTATATTTTACATATCATAAAACTGTTTATTAAATCATTCATCAAATAGTTCTAATAATTTTAAATTTTTTGTTGACTTTTAGAAAATCTTGATGTGGTCTTTTATTTGACATGGGCTGTTACTACCAAATAATGCCCTTGAGTGAGGAATGATTTGATATAGGGAACAATAGCAAATTCTTCTAACAATGACACCATTAACTTGATAGTCATTAGGTCTTGTAGTTTCAATTTGTAGATAATTCATCTTAGTATTATGTGTTCGCAGTGCTGATGTCTCTTTCAGCTTTTGCTAAAGTTAGAGCATTGACATTTGAAGACTTTATGGCTCTTATAATTCTGTTGAGAATTTTGTATATTCAACATTTCTTTTGTTTTCATGACATTTCATGCCTAAATCCTGAAAATCATTTATTGAAATGTTATATAAAATTGTTTGTCTTAATTTAAAATTTTTGATTTTCTTCAATCCAAAGAGATTCACAAACGCCACTTGGTCAAATTTCAGGATTCAGTATTATGTGTTTTGTCCTCATATTTGTCAGTAAACAATAAATCCACTTTTAAGTAATTTTTAAGGCAAATAGTATTTTTTCTTGGAATCGATATTTGTTTAGTTTCAAAGGGTATATCATATTTTTTTATCTCTACAATATCACCCACCCCTCTTTTATACTTTGATTTATTTTGTTTTATATACTCAATAACTTTTCCCCTTCATCTAATTAATCTGCCAGTTTTCATATAGAAATATTTCTTTCTTATAGAGCTGAAGAAAGCTATTTACACCTCACTTAGAATATCATTGATTGAAGCCAGCTCTCTTAAAGATATTATATACATGCCATGGAGTATTACTCAGCCATAAAAAGGAATGAAATAATGTCTTTTGCAGCAATTTGGATGGAACTGGAGACCATTATCCTAAGTGAAATATCTCTAGAGTGGAAAAACAAACACCACATGTACTTTCTAATAATTGGGAGCTAATCTATGGGCACACACGGACCCAAAGAGATGTAAAGGTCATTGGAAATCAAGAAGGGTGGAGGGTGGGAGGGGGAAGGGGTAAGAAGCTACCTATTGGGTACAATGAACACTATTTTGGGTGATGGGCACACTAAAAGCCCTGACTTAAGCATTATAAAAGGTATCCATGAAACAAAAACATTTGTACCCCGTTAATATTTTCAAATTTAAAAAATTAAACACAAAATGCAAAAAAAAGTATTTTCCAAATATTTAATGAATTACACTTAATTTCTATTAAAGTGACTACACAAGGCTTAATATCATCTCCAAATGTTTCTACAGCTCTACCTCAAGAGATCCAAATATTCGTCCCATTTTTGTTACTTTAATTTCCAGATTTTCAGAAGTTACATTTAATTCTTTCCTATTATTATTATTATTATTTTATTTTTTGCAGAGATGGAGTCTCTTTATGTTGTCCAGGCTGGTCTTGAACTCCTGTCCTTAAGCTATTCTCCTGCCTTGGCCTCCCAAAGTACTGGGATTATAAGCGTGAGCCACTGCGCCCAGCCAATTATTATTTTTGAATGGTAGTATATTGTAAAATTTATTGAGAAAGGATTTTAAATGTTTTACTTCAGGGGTTGTTAAACTTTTTCTGTAATGGGCTGGAAGGTAAATATTTTAGGATTTGCAGGACACACAGTGCCTGTAACAACTGCTCGATTCTGCTGTTGTAGTAAGGAAGCAGTCATGGACTGTATACAAATGAATGCGTGTAGCTGTGTTCCAATAAAACTTTATTTGTGGACACTAGAATTTGGATTTTATATAATTTCACTTGTCACAAAATATTTTTCTTCTTTAGCTCATAGGCTGTACAAAATTAGGTTGCAGGCCAGATTTGAATCCTGTGCCCAGGGAACAATCTCTGTTTTACCTGATTCATATTTTTATTGCATCCTCCAGCTATAATTGAATGCAGTGGCTTAGTTCCAATTTAAAATATCCAGAAAGATTTCTAAAATTTTGGCTGAAACCCTATTCTTTTTATCAGGCAATAAGGTTTTTCTGTAAAGATGTGTCACTTAAATAATTTTTCTCAATAGAGTATAATATATTAATATAACAATAGAGTATAATTTATTACTCCTGTTGGTTCCATAATATCAGCAAAACCTGCCAAACTATTTTCAGTCTTGATTTTTATAATTTAGGTAAGTTATTAAAATAATTTCCGTGAAAAAGTTGGAGCATCTTTGATAATTATTGAAATTTTTATCACCTGGTTTCAGAGGTTTTCCTAAAAATTATCTTCTCATCTCACTAGATAAGTTTTGCAATAGGAAGGCCCTTAAGTCTAGATTGCATTGATATGCTCATATCAATATTATTCTTTCTTTGAAGTTCTCATAAAAATTTCCTTCCTGAAAAAGATTGATTATTTTTAACTATGTAGACAATGTTTAAAATTCTGATTGTACTTTCTAAATATTTTTCATTTGCTTTTTTGACATTTTGATCAAATTTGGGGGGAAGTGTTTTTACTATTGCCAAAGCTTTATCGTATGAAAGTGATTCTTGACATTATTCCAACTTTGTCCTCATTGATGGTCGTGAATTTTTTTTCCTGAACCATGAGTTCTAACAGAATATGATTGCCATTTTGATAAAAACACGTGTTTAGCGCTTTCAAATTTGAATGGTACAACTTTTGAGTACATTCATACCTAACATTTATGTCAGGAGGAATAATAAGCTGCTTGCATTTTTTGTTGAAATGATCAGGCTGGTTTTTCATTGTAGAATTACAAATTATTTTGTTTTGGACTGGAAGGAGAAGTGAGAGGAGGAGTGGGAAGGAGAGGGGTGTGGAAAGACTGAGGACAGGATCTTGGAAAACAGCAATATTTAAGGAGCAAGGAGGCAACAGAAGAGAAGCCCACGAAGACTAAGAGCGAACTGTCAAAGATGAGGAGGGACACAAAGAAAGGGTGGCATCGTGCAAGTGGAAGGAGAGTTCTGAGAAGGGGCCAGCGCTATGGTGTGGTCTGGATTTGGCGATAAGAAGACTCTTAATGCCTCAGCCTGAGCGGGTGCAGGGGCCGAAGAGAATTGAAGCAGTTGGCATAATGAATGGCAGATGAGCAGTGAACATCATAACAAAGAAACTAGATCAAAAGGGAAGGGAAAAAATTGGCACTGGCAAGATGGGCGAGAGGGCCAAAAGAGGGTCTGATGGGAAAGTGTTTATAGCCGAGATGAACGAAAGGCAGAGGAGGGGGGTGTAAAGGGGACAAAGAAATGGAGGGCAGACCATGAGGATCGGAGGCGGAAAGAATCCGAATGACTCACGGAGGTAGCGCGAAGGTGAGGGCTTTCTATTTGGCTTCTGCGTTCTCTGCGCTGTGTGAGGAGGTCGCACGCTGAAAGTAGAGGACTTTAAGGTGGGCTAGAAAGCTGGAGACAGTTGCTGTGGACGGTGGGAGAGGGAGGATGTGATCGGACAGTAGGGCTGTGGAGTTGAAGATTTTAAGATCCTGGGTAAGCGCCGTAACCACTTCTCTCCAACTGCCCTGCCCTGGCTTTCCTGATGTTGCCAAGCTGTGATGTCATCAAGTAGGAAATTAAAACGATATAGCCTGTATTTTGTGCCTGGGATTTTCCAGTTTCATTTCCTGCTGCTTCTTACGTGTAGACGGCCATTTAACGTTGAGATTGGCCTCTCCGCTGCAGATCACATGATCCTAATTAGGAATAGGGGGCTAACAGCTGAGCAGAGCTCAGGGGTCCCTCCAGCAACCTCACAGCGTCGTGAATCCCGAAGAAATTCTGCTTGGGGTCTTTGTTAGAGGAGTTCCCACAATCCGGTGATCATCCCCTGGAGTCCTTTCAGGGTGGCCTTGAACCATGGCTGGATTCTCTAAAGGCCCCCTGTGAGTGGTTCCCTTCGTTACAAAGATATTAAGTGCCATTGAGGTCTGGTTTTCAGTTACCAATCCAAGCAAGACCCCTCAGGTGCTCACCCAGTCCCAACACGCGTGACCTCTCTCGGGCTTGGATGCTATCTGGGCCTTCTCAATCTGCCAACACCCTTCTTTGTTGCTAAATGCACCCCCACCCTCACCACGAGTTGGATGCCACCAGGCATGCTGCTCCTGCCCCCAGCTGGCTCTGCCCAGGAGATTCACTCTGGCAGGTGCTGGCCTGTGGGGCACTTTCCCTGTATTGACATTCCATGGACACACATGCCTCCATTCTTGTTGTCCAGAGTCCTGGGACTCCAGGGTGGGACCCAGCCCAGCACACCCAGGTGGCTCAGCCTCATACTCCCTGGCCTCCTGAATGCTCAATGTTCCATTTGTAGGGTATCTGTCCACTTGCTCTGTCTCCAGCACTCTCCCAGCCTATGGAGGCAGGTGGACCCATCGCTAAGGCACTTGGTGATGGCATGCCTATTCCTTCCAGCTGACCACTTACCTCCCAAGTGACCAAAGGTCTGCATTTGCAGCTTAGAACTGAAAGATGTCCCTCCACATCCATGGGTCCTATCTGCCCATCAAGGCAGAGGCTAAATGCCACTTCCTCCATGCAGTCTTCCCCCATGCCTGTGAGTAAATGTCATTTTTTCCTTCTCTAAATAGCCACAGAGTCTCACCAGTGCTTCAAGTTCATTCATTCATTCATTCAATAAATATTTATTAAGAATCTTCTGGGACCAGCCTCTGGGCCAAGTGCTAGAACACGAGAATGAAGGTACAAGTCCCCTATCTTGTGGAATTTTCCAAAGTAACTGAGAGACAGCTGTATACATGAACAATCTAACATTAAAAAATTACTGTGTGGTAGGTGGTATAGTTGTTAAGAGTGTGGGCTCTGAAGCCAGATTGCTTGGATTTGAATCTTAGCTCTACCACTAATTGGCCTTGTGAACTTGGGAAAGTGCCTTAACCTCTCCGTGCCTTAGTTTCCACAAAAGTATGTAAAATAAGACAGCAATAATACTTACCTCACAGAACCTAGATCACTGAAAGTGTTCTATAAGTGCATTCCTAGTACCATTATTTTTATTATCGTTGTAACAGTTACATGTATGAGGGGAAGCTAGAGCAGCCACTTCATCCTTGGGACTTTATATTAGAGCTCTTTAAGTGTGAGTCTTAGCTCCCTCACTGAATCCTAAAGGCCCTCCAAGGCAGACTTACCTTTACAGACTGCCCAGCGCTTGACTTGGTTCCTTGCACTCAGTAGGTGCTCAATAACTACTGGTTTAATGAAAATGTGTTCATCCAGATTTGGGTCGGCCCCCAGGCCACTCCAATTGGACGTAAAAGTAATAGGAGCTGCCCCCTTGCCTCCCAACCCAAAGCCTGAGGGCCTGCGAGGGTCTGTGGCCAAAGGATCAGGACAAATGAAAAGGAAGAGAAAGCTGCCTCGCTCGGAGGTGCCATGTTTTCATTCTGGGCTTTACATTTATTCCCTCGCATGAAGGCCATCTGGGGTTTGGCTTTCTACTTCCATGATGTAAATGTATTTTCAAGGGTTGGTTACTTGGCACTGGAGCTCATTGGGTGGACCTCAGCACTCAAAAATCTATCCTGGGAGCTGTTAGCACTTTCCCACTCCCTTCCCCCTTAATAAACTAACTGAAAGAGAACAAAGAAGGTCAGTTTCAAGGCCCGCAAATGCAAGCAACTTATTGTTTCACTAAGAAAGTCACTTCTCTTTTCTTGGAGATAAATCATCATTGACCTATGATAGAATTTTCCAGAAATTCCTCAAATTTCTTAAATTTTAAGTCGTGTGGTTCTGAAAAGAAAATATGTCATGCTGGTTTTAATATTGAATGGTTTCCAATGTGAAGTCCTGGCAAGTTTCTATTCTCAGTTGAACCCTAGCCGGACTTTGAATTAATTCTAGTAAATGATGAAGATGGATGGCTTGTCTGTTGCCAGCTTCACTGGAGTAAGTTATGGCAAGTTGACTTAATATGTTTTTCTTTCCTACCTTGGGTATAGCATGCCTGGCTAATACCTTCATTACTATAATTCCCAGTCTTCTGTAATCTCATTAGAGAAGTGTTTTAAAAATATGATTCCATATGTAGAAACACTAATCATAAGTTTCTCAAGTCAATTTGTATCACGGAGTAGAATTTAAAAGGGGGCGTAGATTCAAAATTGGGATTACATACAGGCAAGAATGTAATGTGTGCTCAGAGGGTGGCCTATTTTTGAAGGTAAAGGAAATCACAGAATTTAGAGAAGAAAGTCAAATCGGAGATCTTCCCACCCAGCTGCTCACAGAGTGCTAAGTCTCGTTTATAAGATTCAGGACTGCTTGAGCACCTCCAGGGAGAAACGGGCCCTGTCGGTGCTCTACTCGCATTCCCCTGACATTCACCTTTCCACTCCTAAGGCTGCTCACTGCGGACACCCGCAGCTGTCCTTCTGAGGGCATTTTTGTTGACCACATTTGGCCCATATGCAAGGCCAACCTGGAGTACTTAGTTAGTGCTTCTAGAAGCAGTTCAAAGCAAATAGTGGGTGGGGAATTGATGAATTCCTTGTCCCTTGCAGGGAGAACTCTGAGGAACCTTATATGTCACCTCCCAGTGCTCCCCAGCAGGCCTGGTTGCCCACAGCACTGGCTGGCTGGCTAACACTGACCCGTGTTTCCTGGGATCACCTGCCAAAGAAACCACTTGCACTTGAACCGTTGTCTCAGGGCCTGCGTCTGGAAGCACTCAAGCTAAGATAACTCCTAGTTCTGAAACCCTAGTTCAGGCCTTTCCCATCTCTCTCCTCAATGGTTTTCTATGTTCCCCAGCCAGCCTTTCTGCCTGCAATATCTTCTCCTTCCCTCTCTTACCACACATTGCTCCAGTTCATCCTTCCTCCTAAAGCGTTGCTCGGATGTGTCATGTCGCCTGCTCTAAACCCTTTACTATTAGCCCGCATTCTAAGTGGGAACGGAAGTGCAAACCCCTCTCCTAATCTAGCTCATACTGCTCCCCAGCCTTTGGCTCACATGCCCTTGAGTGGGTCACGTGCTCCTGCTACATATTTGCAGAATAAGAAAGCTTAAGGGAGGATGAGAAAAGTCCTCTGGGTATTACGCTTTTACCTTTATCTTACTTGAGAGAAGTTCAAAATACTTCTTTGCACTTATAAATGTACTATAAATAGATCAGAAGCGGCTTTTCCTCCCCCTGTTCTTCCATTCCAGAGATAGGGCTCTCATTAGTCCAAGTGGAACAAAATTCTGCATGTGAGTGTCCTCCTGTAGTTTCTTAGACTGGAATTTAACTCTAATGCTGGGGGGAATTAAGCCACTGACTTTCCAATAACTTCTCTATTTTGTTTAAGCCCTGCCAATAGATACTGTTGTGATAAACATCTCACACATGCAGACAGAGGGAGGGAGACAGTGTGTGCTATGCCACACCGAACAACATAAGAGGCCTCAGCTCTACCCTGGCTCTGCCCATGAGAGGTCGGGAGACAGCAAACAAGTCATACACCTTCCCTGAACCTCAGTTTCCTCATCTGGAAAACAAGGAGATTGTCTCTAAGATCCATTTCAGAGCTAACATGCCACTGACAAGCTACTAGGATCTGAAGATGTGGTTGCTGGGAATGAATAGGTGGATAAATTCAAAGACTCAGAGATGAATCTAAATTTGTTCATTCATCCCATGGTTTTAGTTTAGTCCATCCAAATATCCACTTAATTGTTAAAGTTCATGAAAATGGTCAGTGAGTGTTACCCATCAGGCCATGAACTAAAGTCTGGGGGAATTTTTGCTTCCCCCACAAACCTCTCTCCCTCCACCAATACTTTCCCGCCCTTTGGACTGGATGACTACAACATGCTTAATTTGGTCCTGGCTTCCTCTTGCAAAAAATAAATGAGCAATGTGAAATGAAAACCACACATGTAATAATATTGGGATTAATGAGGTGCTGAATTGTATTCTTACTTTGCTATTGTTGGCAAGTATGGTGTTCAGCCGAATTCAAAACTGTGGAACCGTTTGTAAAACAGAAATGTTAGCCCAAAGTTTTGCATTGACCATGTGGCTTTTATCCTACCAAAGCGGGATGGCGGGGCCCTCCGCATCTGGGAGGCAGGGCAGGCAGCAGTGTGGTCTGGGGTTCTGGGGAAGCCCCACCTGCAGCCTCCATGTCTGGCCAGTCTAGATGAAAAGAAAAGAGGAGAAAAGGACAGGATTGTCCCCACTTACCTGGCACTGGTGAAGTTTTGCTGGGAAGGATTGTCTGTTAGACCACTATTGGTCATTAAAATACAAGCTCCCATTAGGTTCCAAGATGAACTAGTGTCCAAGCAGAGCCGAAAGGGGATGTGACTTAAGTTTCATGCATGCAATTTCTCACGTATTCACTCATTCTAATACCTCTGTTGGGAAGGCGTCATTAGTCCTATTAGACATGGGAAGAAACCGAGTTTAGAAAAGTAAATGACCCACCGAGGTCACATAATTGGCAAGCCAGGGTTTAAACCGAGGCTTCTGGCCATGACTCCAGTCGTCGGTGTGGCCACCTCGCATTCACACCCTTGGAAACACAGGGACATTTTCTAAAATGTGTCTTTTCTACTGTCCTACGCGGCAGGTGGGAGTGAAAGTTGGAACCACCTTTGTGAAAAGCAATTTGTACTATGGATCAAGACCCTTTTAAATGTTTATACCTTTTCACGGTGTGATTTCACCTTTACAAGTCTTCCTGAAAACACTTGCCAGAGATATGAATGATTGCCAGAGATTTATGCAAAAAATATATGCACATATAAGAATAACATCTATTGGATGTTGGGCAGGGGGGAGGGGGGAGGAGGGAGGAGGGGACGGGTATTTGTATACACAAAGAGTGCAATGCGCACCACCCGAAGAATGGACATATTTGAAACACGGACTTGGGGGGGAGGGACCAAGGGCAACATATGTAACCTAAACATCTGTACCCCCATAATATGCTGCAATAAAAGAAAAAAAAAGAGATGCTTATTACAGCAATATTCGTAATAGTGAAATGCTGTAAAATTTCCTTACAAGGGGAATGGCTAAATCATCATAGCAAAGGTTCCAGTTAGGCCATAACAGAGACTCAAATATGTTGCGTGTTACCAGCCTTTGAGTATAGATTTGAATTAACTGAGACACATGGGCACTGGAGCAGAAAAAGCATTGACTCCAGGCCACGGTTGGAGTTTAGATATATACAGACACGTCAGGCAGACTTGGTAGGGAGGAAGAGGATGCCAACAGAAGCCGGCTTGCAGGGAGGGACTGCGGGGGCGGGGGGCTCGAAAAAAGAATTAATCCCGGAAAAGAAGGGAGTTTGGTGTGATGAGGTGGATTCAGCAACACAGCTTGAGATTCCAAAAGCAGCAGGGGAGGGGGCGGCGGGAAGGCTGCTGTGTGATCCGAGATAGCCACCTCGCTAACTTCTGCACATTCAGGGCCCAAGCGACCTGGCTGCGGAAAAGAGCCCAACACAACATCCCACGTATGATGAGGCTGCTGGGTAGTTAAAGAATGAATGCGAGCACGGGGACCTGGAGTGGCCAGACTGAGTCTCCTGGAATCTGTCCCCTTACAGGGTGGAGGCTGGTGAAGCAGAGATCCTTTCCAAAGAGGCACGAAAGGCTGGGACAGAACTTGGAGGAAAGGAAGACGACAGAGTGCGGTGGCCCAGACTGATGGTTGAAAACACGTAAGATGTCCCTTGCTTTTCCCCACACACTCAAGAAACACTTGACGTAGAACCGAGATTTCTGAGTGAGTCGGTGGGACTGAGTGCACATGAGATGTAGCCCACGAGGCCCGGGATTCAGGGCTGATATCTCATGGCTCGTTTTGCCCACTTCCAGCTGGTACATCGAATTTCCTGGAATAAACTCTCCCCTCCCCACCATTCGCCCCCACAGCCCATCAACCAGCAGTTTGGGGTCTTGGTCCTGATGACCACTTTGGCCCCTTTACCCAGCACTCGTCTGCCCTTGGCTGGTTTTGCACTACTCTCTCGGCTTGGGTTTCACCCTGGACTACCATAGTCCTACTTCCACCACACACATGCAAAGCAATGTCTAGTAGCCATGAAAAACAATACTTAGAGTTTTAAGTGGAATGGATATAATCTTTAGCAAATAACGCAGGATAAAAAAATGTATATATAGCATGATTTTCATTATAAAAATGCACTAAAAATATTGGAAGGAAATATGCTAAAAGCTTAAAGTGGATAGTGGGATTATGGATGACCTGTATTTCATTTTTATTTAAAGTTTTATTTTCCATGAACTGGAAGGCATAATTTTACACTTACAAAGGGGGTATTAAAAATGTGCTCCTTTTCTCCCTTCTGATGGAAACAAATGAGAAAGGCAGATGATGCACAAACTTATTAAATTTGGGTTGAAAAATACATGGAATCAGCCTGGAAGTTGCTAACGCAGTCCATCTGGTTTTGTATTGTATGAGAACCAGTCGATTTCTCAATTTAACATTAGCTTGGGTCACTGGTGCTTTCATGCGACCTCAGAGAGAGAGAGTTGAGCTGTTCCATATCTGGAATACTGTGACGGTACCATCCTAATATAGGTGGCCCAAGGGGAATAATTTTGGCAAGTTAATGTTTGCAGAGAAAATGCTGTCTGTTCTTCAATATTCTCAAAAAGAACATATTGAGACTAGACAGCCTCCCCGTTCAATTGCAAAAGAACAAGAACTTCCAGTTCTCATTTATGATAAGTGAACATTGGTCAATAAGCCAAATGTGAGCAGGAGGACTTTTATTAGATATTAATATAAGCAATCACACACATTTATGTTTTAAATTCGGAATTTACCACTTGAACCTAACCAATGTCTCTTTTCATTTAGATAGCAGTCATTTATTTGCAACATGCTTTCCGCTCCCATTTTTTCTTTAGTCTTCGAAGCATCAGCACCCATGTATTAAGTTTTGCATTGTTGCCTTGCACCATTGGTGTCCCATCAAAATTCATACGTTAAAGTCTCAACTCTTGGCACCTCAGAATGTAACCATATTTAGAGATAAGGTCTTTAAAGAGGTGATTAAGTGAAAATGAGGCTGTTAGAATACGCCCTAATCCAACATGACCAGAATAAGAAACCCCAGGGGTGCGTGCCCACAGAGAGACAGCCATGTGAAGAGGCAGCGAGAAGGTGGCCATCTGCAAGCCAAGGAGAGAGGTCTCAGAAGAACTCGACCCTGCAGGCACCTTGATCTTGGACTTCCAGCCTCCAGAACTGTGAGAAAATAAATATTAATATCTGTTGCTTACACCACCCAGCCTGTGGGAATTTTTCATGGCAGCCCTAGCGAATCCACTCTCCATCCCTGTTTGTGTCTGAAGCCCAGAACTCCCAAGTCACCCCTCTTCACTCTGACTCTCAAACCCACGTGGCTCCTGTACATATCCTGACCCAGTGGTTTTTAAACTGCAGATTGGAACCCAATAGTGGGTCTGGAAGGCAATTTAGTGAATCTTGACCTGCATATTAAGAATTAAATGGAATAAAATAGAAGAGAATAAAATACAACAGAATGGCACAGAAGAGGATAGAATACAATAGAGAATATCAGAATGCACTACATATGATAAAGGCAAATATAGCTCTTGTGAAATCTTTATTTCCATTATATACGTTATATGCAGATACTGGCTCATGCTATAAACTGAATTTCATATTGTGAGTCATGGTAAAAATAAATGTGAAAGCCACTGACCAAATTGGACCCCATATTTTGTCTCTCTCCAACTTCCAAAGCACTTTCATTGTGGTCCATCACCAGCAAAATCCACCATGCACTTAACTTCTTCTGAATGTTCTGTTTATCTGGCTCAAATTAAAACTAAAAAAACACAGGTCTCATAAACATAACAGTAGCAAGGATGGATGATATTAGGTATGCTGCAAACAGGAAACCTGCTTCATCTTGATCTTCATTGGATTTATATAGAATAACTGTTTATTCATTTTTGAAGGAAAGAAGAAAATGTAAAACTATGTGAATGGCTGGAAATATAGAAAATAATGTCTGAAATTAAAGTGTAAATATCATAATCTGTCACCGAATTTCCTCCTTTCTAACATGCTATTAATTGGAAGATGGACCATTAATTTAAGAATAGCTTTCTAAGCAAGAAAGAACCTTATAGAGTTGTACTGTCCAATATGGTAGCCACTAGCCACTGTGGCTACTTAAATTTAAATTAATTAAAATTAAAAATTCAGTTTCTTCGTCTTACTAGCTACATGCCAAGTGCTTGATAGCTACATGTTGTATATTATAGATCATTTCCATCATCATGCAAAGTTCTACTGGCCAAGACTGCTATGGCTTTGTGGAATGGGAAGAGAGGAGGAAGGTTTCAGGGTAACAGTGATTTGTAAAAGCACTGGAGAGCAAGTTGCTTTGGAGGAAATGTGTTTTAACAGGTTGTGCATGTGGGTAGTAGTTAGACAAGGAAGTAAAAATTGAAATTGCATAAGAAAGGAGCCCTGCAACAATAGGCCTATCAATATAAAATAGTAATTGTAATAATTTTGATTAAGAGCTTGTTGCTGTCAAACACCATGCTAAGCACTTTACAGATGATCTGTACAGATTATTTACAGATTACAATCCTAGAAAGAAATAATTAACCCTTTTTACAGATGAGAAAATTGATAGTCAAGGATTAAGTAACTTGTTCAAGAACTGACTAAAGTGGCTGGGTGTGGGGGCTCACGCCTGTAATCCCAGCGCTTTGGGAGGCCAGGGTAGGAGGATCACTTGAGGCCAGGAGTTGGAGACCAATCTGGGTAACATAGGGAGACCAGGTCTCTATTTAAAAAAAAAGAAAAGAAAAGAAAGAACTGACCAAGCAAGCTGCAGAACAAGGAGTTGAAGCCTTGTCGAAGCCTGTCTTACCAGCAATTCTCAACTGAAGACTGGGAAGCTAAAGGGATGTCAAGTGGTGCTTTCATCATCATTGTTGGGGCTGATTGGAAAATCAGGAGCACTCCCTATGCAATTCTCATATGCATGCCCTAGTTGAAAAAGTACCACACCATAAACAAATTAGCAGTGAACCTGGAAGTCACTTAAATATTTAGTTGAATCAAAATAATTGTCATAAATATGTTTACTACATCAAATGCAAAATCCAAAACCAAATCTTGAAAAAGGAGGCTTACATAATAAATAGAGTCTAATAACTATCTGAGCTTTATGACCCCATATTATATTACTAAAGACAGGAATTTGTGGGGAATAAAAACAAAACAAACAAAAATAAGATCCACTTAATTGTTAGATGGCTGACATAAATAGAAATTACACTTTTACTGTTCATTTTGACAACTAGAGAAATATAGGTTTAGGGCTGCATTTAATAAACTTAAAGGTAACCACATCTTAATAAAAAAATACAATAAATAATTTTATGAAAAAGATAACCACTACCAGAATTAAGAACCACTTTCCAAATTACCACTGAAGTAAAGAAAACAAAAACACGATGCACATGATATAGGCAAGAAAATATAGAAAATAATAAATAAACCTAAGAGAGAACACAAAAAAATGCCTGAAATAGGAGCACATGCATCAGCTTTTATGCTCATCATCATTGTTTGACACTCTATAATAAAAAGCAGAGATGCTCACACAGTGTTAAAAACAAACAAAATGTGATTATTTGCTGCTTATAAAAGACAACCTAAAATAAAATTACACTGAATGGTTAAAATTAAAAGGGTGAATAAAGACACATCAGTCAAAGGTGGGCAAAAGAAAGCATTGGTGGCGATATTACTGAATAGAGGATTCAAGATAAAAATATTATTCAAAATGAATATCAAATACTGAGATCAGGGAGGACTTTACAAGCTTGAAACAAGAACTTCTCAAAGGTCTCTTCACAGGGACAAAGTTTGCTAGATTTAACGATATAAAAACATTTGAATAGCTAAAAGCAACACAATCAGATTGCAAAGGTAAATAAGCTGAGAAAACTATTTTCAACAAATGCAACACAGGATTAATATCTTTAATATATAAAGAGTTTGTGAAAATCTCAGAGAAAAATATTAATGCAAAGATAGACAATTTCGAGAGAAGAAAACTGAATCGATGTAAGTCAAAGAAATTAGACTAGCAATGAGATAACTTGCTTCTCCCAAATTAACCATCTTTAAAAATCCTATTAAGAGCACTGGTGGAAATATAAACTGGTACATTATTATTTGGAGATCATTCTGGCCCGAGCTCTCCAAAGCTTTTAAAGTGTTCATTCCTTTTGAAACAAAAACCCTACTTCTGGGAATCAAGCCCACGGACAGAATCAGAACTGTCAGACCAAGATTTATGAACAAAGACGTTCAGGAAAATACTCTTTATGATAGCAAGAATTTTGAGAGAGCCAGAATGTTAAATGATGATAGCAATTTTTAGAAAAGCATGATATATCCAGAAGACTGAATATTATGAATCATCAAAATAATACTTGAGAAGTTATTAAAATAAAGAAATAATGTATGGGTATATGTCAAGTAAAAAAAAGGAAGCAAAAATGGCATGCCAAATGCTATAAACTGGATATTAAATTACATGCACAGTGTCATCTCAGCTAAGTTAATACTGTCTGCCTTTGAAATTATAAGGTCTTTATTTTCTGGTTTTGAATACTTTTCTATGCTTTCTCAATTTTCTACACTGAGTACAGGCTACTTTTATAATCTGAAAAAAAACTTGAAGAGAAACAAATCACTCTCAGTTATCCTTAAATCTTTAGTTCTAGCCCTCAAAATTTATCAGGATTCTCAGCTGCAGAAACTGCTTCTTGCAATCTTGAGCAAAAGTTCCATTTGTTGCAGGGATTTGGGAGACAAAAAGAAGGCTTGGAAGAGGCTGGTTAGCACTGGGGAGCTGCGATAAATGACCTCTAACCAGTGTTCAGATTATATCACTCAGGCTTCAAAGACTGGGGAGAAGGTGTCCCATGGCCTAACCTAGGTCACCTCCCTGCATCAAGTGAGGGATGCATCTGGAATCGTGAATGTGCACTGGAGGAGACAGACCACCTCCCTCCAAGACAAGACACAGTGGGAGAAAGGTGAGCCCCCCAAAACTATTAGGGTGCTGTTAGGAAGGGGGCTTAGTTCTGTTGACCTGAAACATGATGTCACCACTGCATATCTCTTCTGTCAGTAACTTTGCTTCTGAAGTGTCTTCTTCACCTTCCTTTCCTATTCACTTCCCATCTCTCTGAAATGCGGCATCTCTTCCCTCTACTCCATTTCAACTTTCTCACTCAGGTTCACCAATCGAACTGACTGTCAGATGCAGTGGGTGTTTCTCAGGCCTTATCTTTCGAGATATCTCAGTTTGGGTCCCCCTAAAAACAGACTCTGAGACAAGAATTTGACTGTAAGTAGTTTATTTGGGAGGTGATACCAGGAAACACTGGTAAAGGAGTGAAGTGAGAAGGAGAGGGAAGGAAGTCAACACAGTGCGCCTAATCAACAAGTTATCATCATGGGCACGTGAACCCTGCTGGGAACTCCAGGAAGTGGTGTAGAACATGCAGCTCAGAGCTATGCTACCCCTTGGGCAAAGGAGCTGGAGCAGTTATACGCCAACTTCTGTCCATCGTTGGCTGAGGGCTGCTTGAAGGGGGCGCTATTCCCTGGCACTTCCAGCCTGTCATGTCCAGGGACAGAGCAAGCTCTGGAAGCTAGAGAAATTTCTAGAATCAAAGAGATGCAACTTCTAGCAATTGGAAGCCTGGCCATACACACTGGTAAGGGCCGAGGGAATACGGGCGGGGCGCTAACAGTATTTGTTTTACTAGACATTTCTGTGTGCTGTTTCACATTGCTGATGACTCTTCCTGCAACTCTGCCTTCCCTTGAATACTAGAACGGCCCCTCCGCACTTGTTTTCTCTCCTCTTCTCTCGCCACTTCTTCCCAATCTTCTACATAGGCTCCTTGTTTGTTTTTTCCTATGCTTAGATGTTGGGAATCAGCTAACCGTTGTATTCTCATCCTGTATACTTTCCTCGGCAACCTCAATCACATCTTTATCACCAAAGTCCTGCTCTCTTTTCTGGAATCTAGACACAACAGCCTAATGAATATCTCCACCTGGGTCTCTCATGAGCACCTTAAGTTCAACAGGTCTAAAACTTTCCTCTCCAAATCTTATCTTCCCTCCAAATCTCTCTCCCCCTGAATGCCCTTCCTCAAAATGGCAGCATCAGCCACCCAGGTTTGCAAGTCAGAGTCCTGGAGCCATTCTTCCTTTCTCCTTCCCTCTCCCTATCCCTATGTCTCACTGCCCACAAAGTCTTATCAATCATAACTTCACTTCTCTTTTCCTCCCTCTCTACCTTTAAGGCAGACTACTTTTAAGTACCACGGTCCAGAAAGGCAAGGTGCAGAAGGAACTCCTAGCCTTGTCCCCAGCCTTCCTTTTGCTCCTTTTTGGCTCAATTCACTTCCTGAACCTTTGTTGACTTCATTCCTGCCCCTTTGACTTGGAGAGATCTCTGACCCCCTGGCTCACCTCAAAGTGTTTGCTACAGCCTTGGAGTTGGACTTATTTTCAGGATCTTCCCACTTTTGGTAGGATTCCAGATTAGTTAGGATTCAGTTTAGTTGTGAATTACAGAAATCCAAAATAACTGGGGCTTAAATAAGATAGAAGTATATATATATATATTGAGACAGGGTCTCACTCAGTTGCCCAGGCTAGAGTGCAGTGGCATCATCATAGCTCACTGCAGCCTCAAACTCCTGGGCTCAAGCAATCCTCCTGCCTCAGCCTCCTGAGTAGCCGGGAGTACAGGTGTGCACCACTAAGGCTGGCTAATTTTTTTTTTTTATTCTTTGTAGAGACAAGTCTCACTATTGCCCAGGCTGGTCTCAAACTCCTGGCCTCAAGCGATCCTCCAGCCTTGGCCTCCCAAAGTGCTAGGATTACAGGCGACAGCCACTGCGCCCGGCCCATCATTTCTTATGTTAAAAAGAAGTCCAAAGGAAGTCAGTCGAGGGCTGATGTGGTCCCCACAGAGACTCAGTTTTTGTTCCTGAGGGAACCCAAACTAGGACAATGAGGTAAAAATTCACTTAGGGCCTTTGATTCAAAATAAGAATTCCCCTGAGCATGGTTCTTTAACAATGTGGTGAAATTTCAAGTGTACATAAATCTATGGAGGATAGAAGCCCTGGGAAGGGTTTCAAGAAGTTGCTTCTCCCAGCCATGCAGAACTATTCCATGACATGGCTATGCAGCAGCCCAAAAGAAGCTGGGTTCTGAGGGGACTCAGAGAATGTGATGCTGGAGGACTTTTTCCTCCTGGGGTTCCCTGGGACGATACTGCCCACAATTCTGCCCCCCTTCCCGCTCCCCACCCCCAATCACCAGTCTCCTAACTTCCCAGCATCTTTCTTCCCTCTTTCCCTGGGGCCTGCTCACTCTGGAGCCCAGAAACCAGCTCACAGGTTTCCCCAGGGTCGTATCCCACCCCTGCTCCCCAAGATCCCAAACTCACCTGTCATTGGAGGAAGATGTCACTGGGCTATCAGGATCTTCAGCGCTAATAAGGGAAACAGCCGAGGTGTTAAGAGTTGATGGTAGCTTGTTGAGTTAACCCCTCCCAGGGGATATTTGCACCTTATTTGGGAACGACATTGAACCAGTGTTTTTGTTTTTTTTTATCATGAGGCTTTCAAAGAAAGGGATGATTATCTGAACAGCACCCTAGGGCAGAGAGAAGAGGCTACTCATGGCTGTAGGCTACAGGTGCAGGAATTCTGGCCACTCCAAGCCATGCCCTCTACCTTAGGCCCCACTGGTGGCTCCAAGGGGTGAGGGGGTCTTTATCTCAGCCACACCTGTAGCCCATACCAGCACACTGGTAGGGAAACCACCTTACACCGTTGAGGGAGGGATGGTGCCAACATGCTGCCCAGGGGGCCAAGGCAAGGTTGTGACTCAGTGCCTTAAAACAGAAACATGTGCTTTTATTTTTTATTGGGAAAATTTCCAAAACTACATAAAAGTAGAGAATGCAAGTAAGCCCTTCATACCCATCACCCAGATTCAACAACCACTAATACTTTGCCATTCTTGTTTTACCAAGTATCGCCACATACACTTTTTTTTTTTTTTTTGCTGAGTTCTCGAAAGCAAATCTCAGTTGTCATGTCGTTTCACTTCAGTATGCATTGAGGGGGTGGGAGGGAGGAGGGAAGGGAAAAAAGAAAGGAGAAGAAGAAAATCGTTTTTCTTATATAACCGTAATGCTATTTTCGCAATTAACAACATAAACAACAATTTGTAAATATCACCTATGACTCAGTCTATATTTAAATTTCTAGACAATTGGGAAAACAGAGGAATCCTTTTTAAAAAGTGGGATGCTCTTTATAACATCAGAGCAGACAGATCTGCAGGAATAAATTAGGGGATGGGGGATTGTATTGAGACCCTCTTAGAACATCCAGTTGACCCAATAAAAAGGAAGTGTCCATTCCAGTTTCACCCTGTGCTTGTAAGCACAGGATTTTAAAGGTACTGGAGGGTTACTTCCACCCACCTCAAAGGGCTCGTATTCATCTCCCTGTGAAACAATGCGAATAAAAGACTCCTTGTACATTCTGAAGGGGAACATTACAGTGTCCACTTGTCGTTCTTTATATCAAAGGCTCAGGAGAAAAATGATGAGGATTTGTACATTTGTACGTGAGCCAGGAATTGTCCATTAACTTTCTAAATGATCCGGTCACAGTCTACTGAATTTGGAAGAACTGCCAAAGATGAAATAGCTTTTCCTGCTCAACTGGAACTAAGGGAAAGTGGTTTAAGACAGAGAGTGACAAATCAGAGAAAGATAAAAATCACCGCAACTCCTACCAGCTTGCTTTAATCTTATCTGGCAGAGCTTCTCCTCGCTTGAAAATGAGTGCTTTCTAGTTACAGCTGACGTTAGAGCTCACTACGTCCCAGCCACTATTCTCAGCACTCGATATGCCTTAGCTCATTCAATCCACACAACCCTATGAAGTAGGTAAGATTATTCTCACTTCTGTAAATGGTGAAAGTGAAATGCAGAGAAGTTAAGGCATAACCTGTCCAAGATTACAGAGCCAGTAATTGGAAGACACAGGGCCTGAGCCCAGGTATCTAGCTCCGGGCTGCACGCATAACCACTGTGTTATACCACCTTCGGGTGAATTACTGTGATTTTTATGTAAATAGTCTCATCTGATATCATTGCCTCCATTGTTTAGCTCTATCCCAACACTTTTGCCACTGTCCTAATTAAATGCTGCTGACCCATCTTTCTTTCCAAATGAAGCTGTGAGCTCCTTTAAAGCAAGGACTGCTGTGTCCCGACATTGCTTAGCAGTAGCAGATGTTCATTAGCCAACGTAACAGGACAGGGTGAGGCAAGTAAGGCATTGACCTCCAGTGCAAAATTAAACAGAACTCAACAACAGTCATCAAAATGAATCACATTTTAATGCAATTTTTAAAATACCAAAATCAGGTTCAGTAGCAGTTACCATGCTGAGCCATATTGGAACCTGAGACAAAAGGGAAAAATCAGCAATAGTGATCCTACCTTTATTTAACATAGTGATATTTTGGGGTTTTTTGCATTAATTTTGCTTTTATAAAAAATATTTCACTGAAATGTTATTTTTCTTGATGAGCAAGTTTTGTGGCACCCCCTCCAATTTTGCTCCTGAGGCCAGTACCTCATTTGCCTCCCCCTAGTCCAGGCCCTGTGTGTAACTGAATCAATTCATTCACATGCCAACATCGATATTTTACAGATGAGAAAACAGAGACCAAGGTGCAGAGAAGTGGAAATGTTTACTCAAGACCACACAACTCACTTGTGTTGATTTTTTTTGGCATTGGAACACAGACTTCATAACTTCTTATTCCCCAAACTCAATATCTTAAAAATGGAATTTATGCTTTAGGTAAGAACATTGAAGGGCACAAATCAACGAAATAGGCAGGCCAAAAATAGAAGCCAATGGTTTTAGAGATTGCTCCAACTAATGCGCTATGAGGGGCTTACATATGATAATATTGAAAAATGTGACTTTAATGCCATCATTTTAAAAGAATTCATAATAATTAATTTATTCAACATTTATTCAGTACCAACCATGGAGTTTTTTACTTTTTTATTTTTTAATAGAACTGCTAATGGGACAGAAGATGACCCCAAAACACTGGTAATCAGATAATTCGTTAGATTAACCACTGGATAAACCAACATTAAATGAAATGACCATGTGTTTTATTAAAAAACAAAACATAGTATAGACAATTTTAACAATGTTGATTCTGCTGATCCATGAGCATGATATGTTTTTCCATTTGTTTAGATCCTCTGTGATTTCCTTCCTCAGTGATTAATAGTTCTCCCTGTAGAGGTCTTTCACCTCCTTGGTTAAATATATTCCTAGGTATTTTATTTTCTTTGTAGCTATCGTGAAGGGTATTGAGTCTTTGATTTGATTCTCAGCTTGACTGTTGTTGGTGTATAGAAAAGCTACTGATCTGTGTACATTGATTTTGTAATGTGAGACTCTGCTGAATTTATTTATCAATTCCAGGAGGCTATTGGCAGAATCTTTGGGGTTTTCTAGATATAAGATCATATAGTCAGCAAAGAGCAATAGTTTGACCTCTTCTTTCCCCATTTGGATACCCTTGATTTCTTTCTCTTGCCTGATTGCTCTGGCTAGGACTTTCAGCACTATATCGAATAAAAATGGCAACAGTGGGCAACCTTGTCAAGTTCCAGTTCTAAGTGGGAATGCTTTCAACCTTTCCCCAGGGATTCAGTATGATATTGGCTGTGGGTTTGTTGTATATGTATATGGCTTTTATAATTTTGACATATGTTCCATCTATATTTATTTTGTTAAGAGTTCTTATCATAAATGGGTGCTCAATTTTGTCAAATGCCTTTTCTGCATCTATTGAGATGATCATATGGTCTTTGTTTTTGCCTCTGTTTATGTGGTGAATCATATTTATGTATTTACATATGTTGAACCATCCTTGCATCTCTGGGATGAAGCCCACTTGGTCATGGTGGATTATTTTTTTGATGTGCTGCTGAATTCAGTTTGCTGGAATTTTATTGAGAATTTTTGCATCCATATTCATAAGGGATATTGGTCTGTAGTTTTCTTTTTTTGTTGTGTCCTTTCCTGGCTTTGGTATCAAGTTGATACTGGCTTCATAGAATGAGTTGGGGAGGATTTCTTCCTTCTTGATGTTATAAAATTTCTGTAGTATGGGTACCAATTTTTCTGATTTATAGATTCAATGCAATCCCCATTAAAATACCAACATCATATTTTGCATATCTAGAAAAAATAATTGTACACTTTGTATGGAACCAGAAAAGAGCCTAAATAGCCAAAGCAACCTTAAACAAAAGGAACAAATCAGGAGGCATCACTTTACCTGACTTCAAGCTATACTACAAAACTATAGTAACCAAAACAGCATGGTACTGGCACAAAAATAGAGACATAGACCAATGAGGGTGGGACAATGTCAACAGGAAAGAGTTATAATACATTCAGAGATCTACCAGGAGGGGTCAGGGAAGGCTTCTCAGAGGGGCTAGGAGGATGCCAGTTTGGAGGTGTGGTGTTTGAAAGGGCCCAATAGCTAGCTCTGCTATCATATAGAAAGGAGAATTGGAAAGATCTTGTGATTAAGAATATATGGGGTAAGGGAGGGAGATGTGTAGTGTCATCTTCATTTTCAAAGTGCACAAGTGGGCACAACTCATAGGCATTCAATCTACACATATCTACTGAGCCACTAATATATAAATAGCAAATGTATAGTAGTAACTATAGGTGGTAGATTGTATTTCCAAAGATGACAGCCACACACACAAATTTCCAAGTGTGAAATCTTTCTCTCTGTGCTATGTATATAGAACCTGGAAACCAGGAGTTCCTTAATATATGTCTCTTGTGTTCAGTAAATGATTAACCTCTGCTGAGGCAATGCTTGGCATGTGGTAGTCTCTCAATAAATACCTGCCCAATAAATGAGAGGATAAATCTAGAAGAAGCATAATACCCCTGTGTGTTAGCTATTTATTGCTGTGCAGCAAATTAACCCAAAACTTATCATCTTAAAACAAAGAACATTTATTATCTCACAGTTTCTGTGGGTGAAGAATCAGGGAACAGCTTGGCTGGGTGATTCTGGCTCAGGGTCTCTTCCAATGCTACAATCAAGGCATCAGCTAGGACTACAGCCATCTGAGACTTCATGAGGCTAGAGGGTCCCCTTCCAAGCATACTCATGTGGCTGTTGGCCAGAGGCCTCAGTTCTTTGTCACGTGGGCCTCTCCATAGAAGTGCTGACATACAGCCGCTGGCTTGCCGTAAGTGGACAATGATAGTGATGATGATGACGATGATATGTGTGTGTGTGTGTGTGTGTGTGTGTGTGTGTGTGAGATAAAGAGAGAGAGAGAGAGAGAGAGAGAATGCAAGAGACAATGCAAAAGTGCCTTTTATGCCCAAGTTTCGAGTCACACACTATTACTTGTGCCTTATTCTATTTATTAGAAGTGAGTCACTACCAATCTAGCCATCGCTCCAGGGGAAAGGATTACCCAATATGAGGAGGAGGGGGTCATTGAAGACCATCCTGGAAGGCGCCTCCTGCACCTTGAGAATTGTTAAGTTACTATGCAAATAGCAGCCTCCCAATGCTCAGATAAATGTGTTCTTTGCTGTGAAAGTGATTATAAATTATTTGTCAACCTTTCTCGCATAGTTTTGCAAACATGGCAACACTATCGCCTCTTTGCTCTTCAAATGCAAAAGGCACTCCAGCAGGTAAATGGACAGTAATAACAACTACCTTTGCCCTGCAAATAGTCCAGGTGGGTTTGGATGAATTGCTCTAAAGCAGTTTTTGTTTGTGTGTTTTGAAGCACAAGATTGTTCCTTGACTAGAATGAAAGTTAGGTTTGTTTTTCTCAACCCCATCTCCACCAACCGAGCAAAACAAGATAACAGGCTAAGCATAAACAAAGAATAATGGACTCTGCTAGTCCATTTTATGTGAACCCTGGTTCTAAGGTGACCTGTGGTAAGACAAGCAAAAGCGTCACTATAATCAGGAATTTTCCTGTGAAAGTGGTCAGTGTTTTCCAAAGAACAAAATGAAATCAGGTTCATGCACACACTTTAAAACGCACACACTTTCTCTCTCATGAAAAACTTAAAGCAAGAAAAATGAAATGCTTTGCTTGTTAATGAACTTACCTAACAGTGATTTGGGCCAAGTTTGCCAGCGGCAAAACTGGTCTCCTACGAATATTTTCTGGTTGGTAAGCCTATATGGCCATTTGATGAGTTAGAGACATGTGGCTATTTTTAGTCCATTATTTCTGCAGCCTCAGCCAGCGCCTACACAACTCCTCATTCCGTGGGATGAGCCTCATCATGCCAATTCCAGATAAAGCCTCAGAAGAAGCAATTAAACCCTCACGGAGAGCACACAAAGAAAAGTGGAGAAAACAATTTCCCCTCTTACAGGACATTTGAACAAAACTATCCCAATAGAGAAATGAAATTTGTTCACTTGGTATCAAACAAACTAAGAAAATTTCCCCCAAATTATGCTGTGGGTGTGAACGTTTTCACACAGCCTTTCTCCCCAAACAGTTTTGCACAGTGGCTGCCAAAGCTGGCCCAGATGTTTCACATCAGTCTTCCATGATGACATCCTCGCCTGGGCTGGCTGAAGCCCAGTGTTCGCTCTAGCTGATTTTTCCTAAATTCTCTCCCCCCAAGACCAAATGCATCTTTGTCCTTACAGTTCTGTACTACCTTGGCAAACTCTGTGTGGCTGGTAAACTTAGCCATAAAAAATGCTTTTAAAACATTTCCGTGTAATAATTAAAGTTTGTCCTTTGAAGTCTGCCTCTAGTTGGTATTTTGAGTATCAACTAACAAACTCAGACTCAGCTTCTGTGCTCATATGTTGGGCCACGTGGCCACAGGGCCTATTTAGTTTTTACTCTGAGGATGGAGCAGTGGGTAGGAGCAAGTGTAGCAACACCAATGCATCTTCAGAGAAAGGTGCTTTTGGCAGGTAACATTTTCTCCTTTCCTTAACCAGTTCCCTTTTCTAGTGACTGTTTAAATAACAATTCATGTTGGCCTAGACTAGAGCTTCTCAAACACTAATGTGCGTATGAATCCCAGACAGCTTGTTAAATGCACGTTCTGATTCAGTTAGGTCTGTGGTGGACCCTGAGATTCCACATGTCTGATAGGTTTGCAGATTATGCTGATGTTTCTAGTCCCAGACCCCTAAAACTCACCCAACAGTGATTAGAGGCAAAAAATGATTTGCTTTAATAGAAACCCAGTTGTTGCTCTTAGACGAGCAGTCCTAGGGTTGAGAAGTAACAGCTTCTCATCTGAAGAGTTTCTCTCTCTCTCTGTCTCTGTTTCTGTCTCTGTCGCAGGGCACATTCTTGAATTTCCCTCTGGCTAATCAGTTTGAAGAAAGAAAACAGTGTTTGAGCCACTTTAGATCGATAAACACATTCCTTGTTTCTAATGGCTTGTAGTAAGTAATGGAAATTGGGTGGACATTTTTAGCAGTTGTCTTTTCTCTGCAAAATGTCAGCACATTAGCCGTGGTTTATTTACTTCATTCGAAGTGACCTCAAATGCTTCTCAGGAAACACCCGACAAGCTACTTTAAGACAATTAATCATGTTGAATTAGTGATTGGTTTTTAAAAGCCTTTCTAATGCCAGTACATTCCCAAGGACTTTCGGTGTCATTTCATCTCTCTCTCTCTCTCTCTCTTTTCAATTTGGCCTATGTCCAGAAAGCTTCCCAAGCTCATTGACTAACACTAACAATTGCAAGTAGCAAGATGGAGGTGCCCCATTTCGTTAAGGATGCTCCATCTAGCTTCAAGAAGAAAACAGGCTAGGAGAGACTGGGCGTGGTGCATCAGCTGTCAGAGGACTAGTAGCAGACTAGAGAAAAATTCCCTCTACTAGTCACTGGAGAGCTGCCGGCAAACCTAGAGGACTGGCTATACTTAATTCGACACATGCTATCTAAATGAGCAGAACATCTTACCTTTTGGGTCTTTCTTGTCTCTTAGAGAATATGGGGCCTACAAGTGATTCCCATCAAATCTCTCTCCTGGATTGGATTTATTTGCCAAGATCTTGTCAGAGCAAATATCCAGGACAGAAATCGTGCAGTTTCACAATTTCTATCTAAGTTACTCTAATGTCTTGGGAGGTCTAGAACCCACTTTTTTTCCCCCGTTACTCTAATAAGGTGGAAAGATCTGTAGGTGACTTTTTTTTGCATTGTAATTTCATGGTTGACCATTTCCCTCCCTTTTATGAAAAAAAAGTAAATGCTGCCTTTTTACTATATTACTCCAGATAGAGAAACCTCAGGTACCACATTGCCTGGGTTCAAACCGTAGCACTGTTTCATTATTAGCTATCTGACTTTAACTTAAGGTGATATAAGTCACTTAGCCTCAGTTTCTTCATCTGAAAAATGGGGATAATAAAAGTACCTTCTCTATAGGAAGTTTGAATGAATAATCCCTGGTACAGAGGAAGTACCCAATAAAAGTTATCTATTACTTTAATACCATTCAACACAATTAACTGCAAAATGTTCAACATGGAGTACTGCAACGTAACCTACTATCAGTTTCTGTCCATGTAATTCTAAAACAACTGGTTAATTGTCTGCATTAAGTCAAGCCAATGGTTTGGTGGTATGACAAGGTAGCTGAATCTGCCCATAGTCAGAGGATAGCAGATGTAATTGTTTCTACCCACCCTCCTAGCCCATGAGGGCTTAAGGGAGAACATAAGTGAAGAAAAGTGCTTTGAAAAGTTGAATGCCCCACACTGAAAAATCACATGTACAATACTAATTGATATAAACTACACTAACATACTACAACCCTAAATTTTATTTCTAGTTTTGATTTTCTAAAAACCCTATATGGGACAGCTCAACCAATATTCAAGTGTATATTAGATCCACTGCCCTGAATTAGGTGCTGTGAGAACTTCAGAACTTCAAAGATGATGTAAGACAAAGTTTCTGCTCGCAAAGCTTTGGCAATCTGCATTGGAGATCACATGTCTGCAATTCATTAGGAGGACAAAGAGGGGTGCTCCAGTAGAGATTCAGAGAGTCATGGGGGTTTTCTAAATTCTGTCATCATAATGAAATATTAACTAATTTGTCTCTATTTGGAACTCAGCTTTATATTGTAAAGAATTCTAGGGCACTCCTATGATGGCCAGAAAAGCTTGTGCGTGTGTGCATGTGTGTGTGTGCAAATTTGCTGCTCTAGTCTAGTCTAAAGCCACTATTTTTCCTTTTTTCATTCATTCAACAAATATTGATTGAGAGCATTTTCTGTGTGCCAGGAATTGTGCCCTATATTTTCTAGTTACAATTGTGTACACAAGCCTGGAGTCCTTCAGGCAGTAGTTTTTACCAAAATGAACAAATTAGGGTAAAGAACTTTCACTCTTCAATTAGGCAAAATACCCATGTAGACCGATTTTAAGGTGCAGGATTAGTTTTAGAAACAGTCATTGATGGAAAAATCCAAAGTTTAATTATGCATAGATGTGTACCAAAACCAGAAATGGTTCTCAGTAGCTTTACAGTAAAAGCAGAGATTTTTGTCACTTGTCTGAATGTTCCAATGTCATTCTATTGATATTACTTTATTATTATAGTACCAGGTTACAATCAGACCCTTACTTCAGGAACCCTATAGTAAAACCCGAAGTTACTGGACGCTCAGGGTAAAATCACGGAGCAACCGAACAGCTGGAGCCATTTTTGTATTCAGCTACAGCACACTCAACCTTTGACACTAGAATCTGTGTATGAATCAAAAAATGTTAGCTTAAATCCCAGGGCTTTCCCCTGAATTCTGAAAAATGCTGGAGGCTATGTTGAGGTAAACAGTTTAGAAAAGTTCAAAATAGAAATAAATGCTTGATGAGCATATCAGCACTGTTGACATTTTTGCCCTGTTGGTCAGGGAAGATCTTACTATTTTTACAGGGAAATCTTTTTTTTCCCTTGAATCACTTTGGAGGTAACATTATTATTCCTTGTCACTCAAAAAAAAAAAAAATCTTTACTTGTCATAAAACACAGTGAGACAACTTCCAGCCCAAGCACACGAGAGCCTTAAAACATGTGCCTTATCATTACCTTTCTTACTATAGTTCTGATAGTCCTTAAATTTCATGATGCTGAAAATTCCCTTTTTGCATTTCTCTTCTAGGTTTTTCCCTCTCTGAGCAACGGTTGCCAGAGTCTTTTAGAATGACTTGTATTTGCTAATTGGATTAAGGCAAGATAAAGGGATAGATTTTTTTTTCAATATCCTGGTGAACATTCCTAATCTGGGAAACAGATGTTCCCACACCTTTTTGCATCTTTGTGTTCAGTGATTACATAAGAAGGTTTTAGAATCTTCCAAATGATTCAAATTCATTTTCTATACAGTTGAAAGCTGGAAGCCATTAAGATAAAGGCCTTGAGTCTTAAACGTAATAAACAGGAAGTGAAAAAAGGTGGAAGGGGGGGGAATCTGACAACTTGTTCTTAGTTGTTTTCTATATTTCTCCCAACTCTCAGAACCATCCTTCCATTTAATTCATTTAGTGAAAGAGTTAATGCTTTTTATTATCCCATGCACATAGATAAAAAATACTAGAATGCACTTACTAAGTATAAAAGAAAAGATAATTCTAAGTTAGGTGATTATGCTACCTCCATCGTAGACAGTTCGTGCACCTAAAATACCATAAAAAGGCAGTTTATCATCTATCCATCAGGAAAAAATGTGCTAAATTCAATACACAAATAAAACCCTCCCCCATCACTCACAAAACTTGCTTTTCTTTCATCCAACAATGTTTATATAAGTTTTGTAGGCCATTGGTATTTGAGAAAATGGGAGGAAAATGGTTATTTTAATATTAAAGTAGAGATCTTAATGGAAAATATGGTTTCTAATGCTCAAGTAGTGGTTTTTTAAAAAGCACAAAAATCTTGTTACAGTAGCACCCTGGGTGAGAGTTTTAACAAACTTAGTTTTAAAAAAAAAGTTCAGTAATAATAATGGAAAAGTTCTTTGGCTGCATTTATCAGTGAGAGTGATTAATCTAACCTCACATTTTCCATAACCAATACTTGGAATCAAACATGTGCAGGGCCTCTGTCTATACTGGATTTTATACAAAAGCCTTGGTGTGCATAAAGAAGTGGAGATTCTTGGGTCCTGCATCCAGAGATTCCGATTCAGTAAGTCTGAAGATTGCCTGGGAATTTGCATTTCTAACCGGCAGCCCTAGATGGTTCTGATGTTGGTGGTCTAGAGACTATTTCTGGAGAAGCATGGTTCTGTAGCTTGCCTTGAGATCCACAACCAAGGCACTGACGGCCACCCTCTACTCACACTGCTGTTTTTAAATATCCTTCAACAAAGATCCTTAGGGGGATGACTTTAAAATGATTTGATGTCTTGAAATACATTCTGAATTACCCTCAATTATGACAGTTATTGTTTGCTAAACACCTTTGATCTTTTCAGTAAACTCTTCTTGCTATTAGTGAATGTGCAATGGCATGTCTGGTAAGCAATACGAACCACGTTACGCGTTTGGCCAGAACACTCTGGTGAGATAGTAGAGACGGGGCTGCCTATTCATCCAGTTTCAAAATTCAAATGAAATGTTAGAATTCAAATAAAGGGTTCTTAGCCTACCCCCATTAGATATTGGAGTAGTGATTACATCGTTTAGAGCAAATACTCACAAATGTCATGTATACATTAAAAAGATGTTGGAAGGGTAAAAGGAAAGTGTTGAATTTAGACAAAGACCCAGTTTCTTGACAATCGGTATATAATATAGTCTCTTTTGCTGAACTTCACCTGCTATTGTTTCTTTTAACCTTTCAATCAGTTTAGATGTATTAGTGCAAGCAAGATTTGAGAAGGCTTCTGGTGAATTCTATATTGCCTCTGAGAGGTTTGTCCCTCCTCACAAACACCTGGAGGCGGAGAGGAACAGAAAGGAGGCTGCTGCAGCAGAGAATGGCTTTTCTTCCCCTGAGTGAGTGCCAGAGCACTTCTACAAATGAGGCCGGACACACTATCCCAAATGAGGTATAAATAAGGCAGAGCTCCTTACCTCTCTTTTCTCCTCTGTTGGCGCCCAGGAAGGAAAGGAGATATGGTACGATGCATCATATGTTCACAATTCTTCCTTCTCTTCCCTTCATTGTGCCATGGCTTCACTGGTAAATCATGCTTCACTGTCCCATTGACCTTGAGGTTGGCCATATGACTTGCTCTAAAAGTGGGTGGAAGTGATAATGAATGAGTTCCGAGCTAAGTTGTTAAAAGTCATTGCAAATTTCTGCCAGGCCCTTCTTGCAGTCCTGCCATCTCCCATGAGAAGAGCATGCCCCAAGTAGCTGCTGGCTCCAGAATGAGATACATGTGGAACAGGCCTCAATCTGATTTGCAGGCAGCCTTAAGCAGAGCTGCTACAGCTGACCCACAGACACATGAGTGGGAAAAATAAGTGTTGTTTTGGTAAGCCACTAAGATTTTGGGAGTTGTTTGTTATGCAGCAGCGTCACAGCATTAGCTGACTAATGCAGGAAGGTAACCACCATTTACTCACGGCTCATTCCTTGCCAAACACCATTTACATTCGCTCCTTTCATCTACAAAATTTCCTTCTGAAGTGTACCAATGCTCCCATCTTTCATAAAACATCAGCTCAGATAGGGCAAGGACCCACAGCTAATAAGTGGCAGAGCCAGAAACTCAAATTCACATGTGCCCATGTACAAATATGGTGATTATTCCGTTGCCTTCTCCTAACTTTCTGAAGTTTACATCACAGGTAATAGCAACGACAACAACATAAAAAACAATCTCACTCTTTTATGAAGCGCTTTAGAGTTCAATGCACTTTCATGTATCTTCTTTCATCAATAAGAAAATGTCCAATTACTAATTGGGGCATTTAGTCTTGTTTAGTTCTGTGCTAGATTGAATCATAGCCCATGAGATTTGAAATGGTAAGTCTTTGGCTTGGAAAGTATTGTGCTTTTCAAACCTCAGGAAGGCTTAAAGTAGACTGGAATATTATGGAGTTAGAGGTATGAGAGAAAATGTATCAGATAATAGCCAGTTGAGCCAGTGTTTGGAACCTTTCTTGACCAAAGCAGACAGATGCCATAGAAACTACTCAGGCCCTCACTCTGTTGCCCCACTGGAAGAGATTAGCACTCAGAAGGCACCGCCTGTATTGTCACTATTGACACTCTGAAGGAGCAGTATTTTTCAACTCTGGCTGCACATTAGAATCACCTGGGGAGCTTAAGTGATGGAAACATCTGGGCCCTGCTGCCAAATGAACTGAATCAGAATTTCTGGGTGTGAGGCTGGGCATCTGTAGTTTTGAAAGCTCCCCAGGTAATTCTAATATGCAGCCAGCGTTGAGTCCCACTAAACTAGGAGAGGAGACACAGACAATGTATTTGCTGACATTTGACATTAAAAACCCGTTCCACTCACCCCTGGGGTGAGGCTCAGCTTTGTGTGTCTTTGAACTTCCTACCTAGTGACTCCTATGATCATTCCTTCTCTACCACTTCCCTTTCTTCCATTGGCTATTTACTAAATCCACATGTGTAATATTTATGCTGAAATCCATATTTATGTCAGTTCCTAAAACAGTGTTTTTCAAGGGATAGACTATAAAAGTCTATAAAGTTTGTAAGGAATTCGCTAATACTGAAGTTGTATTGCAAGTTAACTTAATGGAAGAGATGGCACTGCCTTGCTAGCAAAAACAAACAAAAAAATTAAAATCAAAGCCTGTCATTAATATTACTTCTACACATGGTTGACACTTCCCTGTAAATATTTCAGGGCACTGACATTCTGGTTTAATTCGTGCATTCAAGTTCCCAAGAATTGGCTTTGATTCACGTAGCCAGAGATCATGCATGCTGACTCCAGAGACCCTTGTGGCTCTTACCTGATCGCCTCCTCAGGTTGTGCGGGAAACTTTCCATTTCTTTAAACTTAAGATGCTCAACTCCCTTCCTGCACTGGCGGTAGTTCATTTCAGTGCATTTGAATGAAAATAACATCTAACATTTATGGAGCACTTTCCATGTGCCAGGCATCATTCTTAATGTTCTAATATGCATTGATTCTTTTCATCCTTAACCCTATGAGGGACATAATTATTATCCCCATTTTACAGATGAAAAAACAAAACTGAGGCACAGAGAAGTAAGGTGCCCAAGGTCACCCATTTGTTAAATATTAAAGCTGAAAATGGACCCCAGATAGTCTAGTTCCAGAATTTGGACTTTTAGCCAGTAGAATGTACCACATCTCCCAGTAGGTAGGGCACCTGCTTAGGTACATTTTAGGAGACGATCTGGAGCAAATGGTACCCTCATCACTGCTGGTGGAAGTGTAAATTGGTATAACTACGAACAAATTGTTTGGTAGTATCTGCTAAAGCTGAACATACATCTACCCCATGATCCAATAATTCCTGGGTATATACCCACCAAAAACGTATACTCACGTTGGTGACAATACATGAACTTGAATGTTTATAGCAGCACAACTCCTAGCAACACTGAACTGGAAACTACCCAAATGTCTATCAACAGGAAAATGAGTAAATAAATTCTGGTGTATTTAGACTGCTATGCAGCAGTGAGAATGAACAATCTACCACCACATGCAGCGAGAACGGTGACTCTCACAGACATAATGCAGACGGAAAGAAACCAGGAAAAAGAGCTCATGCTGTATGATTCTATTTACATATAGTCCAAAGACCGGCAAGAAAGAATCTCTGCTTTTAGGGGCCAGGCTATTGCAGTGCTTGGGGTAGGGGCTTCTGGGATATGGGTAACATCCTGTTTCTTCATCTGTGTGCTGGCTGCAAGGGTGTGTTTAGGTTTTGAAAATTCAGTGGGCTGTACACTTAGGTTAGATGCACTTTTCTGAGTATGTACTGTATATCAATAAAAAGTTTGAAAGAGCACTACTATCTGGGATCAAGGTATCTAGGTAAGAAGATTTAGGTAAATATCTTTATCCAAGTACTATAACCAGGTCTGACCCCAATTAGCTTCCGAGATCAGATCAGGTCGGGAGCATTCAGGGTGGTATGACCATAGACTAGGTAAATATCTTCCAATAGACAATATATATTTAAGGAAAATTGTCACCGCAGATAATCACAGTTTCAGACACTTCTTGTCTTCCCTACTTTTCCACTTCTTATCACAAACGCCAACCTGATGAGTTAATCATAAGAGAAGATGATTGACTCAGTCAGGCATACGGGACGGTTCAGGGTGCCCACGCTCGCCCCCGGACAGTGGCTTAGAGGAGGGCT
The DNA here is from genome assembly GCF_000956105.1 of Propithecus coquereli. Lineage (NCBI taxonomy): Eukaryota > Metazoa > Chordata > Mammalia > Primates > Indriidae > Propithecus > Propithecus coquereli. Next base: position 1,227,701 of record NW_012149308.1, read on the forward strand.
GACTAATGCCAGTTGTATGAAGGTACCGTTGGTAGGAGGCATCAGAACAAGGTGTCCTGGCTCGTTGACCTTTATGTCTTCTGGAGCACACACTTACAGGGGTGCAGAAAGAGGGCAAAAGCAGGACATTGGTTTCTTTTGTAGAAATCTTGAAGAATGAGGAAATTGAGGTCCAGGGAGCGAAGCAACGCCACAAGACATTTTGCTGAAGGGCAACCCCTCTTAGGAAAGATTCCATGGAAGTTTCTCCTAAGAATTCTCACTACTCCTTACTCCTGCACCTGTGGAATCAGCCAATAACCTTCCGCTTGCATACATGAGAGCTACAGCCCAATCCACCAGTCCCCATTTATCTCATTTCTGCCTTTGAGAGAGAGAAAGAGAAAGAGACTTCACCAAAGGCAAAGCTTTGTCAGGGAAAGAGCTAATTTTTGTTTGCTTGAGAAGCATGCCTACAAAAAGCCTTTATCAACCCAGATGTCTTCAGCCAACTTCTTTCAAGTAAATTACATAGATAGGGAAGAGCTTTCAAATCCAGATAAAAAATTATAATCAAACAGCCACAAAATTCACCTCTGTATTAGGCAGAACAATGGCACCCCACCTCGCCCCAGCCCATGAACCAGGCGATGTTACTGGAGAAATAGAAATGAGGAAGTCAAATCGCTGTTTTCCCTCTCTTCCTCTGTGCATGACACAGAATTATGGTGATTAAATAGAGATAACTTTGGCAAAGACTTTTGTTAGAGTGCTGACTATTGTCAGGGGGAAAATCATATTAAAAGGAACTAGGTTGACTTAATTACTGAATTCGTTCATCATTCATTTTCTGAATTTGCTTCCTGGTCTGATTTCCAGCTGAATTTTCAATCTCAAGCTATTTCCAGAATGGGATTTATTCTCACCTCATCCTCTTCATCCCCTCTCCTGTCCATCTCCATCTCTTTCCATTATAAACTCATCACTACCCACCTGCAGTCTTTTTTTCCCACAAGGGCTTAGTGGGCCTGAAGTTGAGAATCCCAACATGGCTTCAATGGTGGAAAAATTTTCAAAGATTTCCCTGTAGATGGGTCTTGATATTCAAATACTGCAAAAAGGCCTCGGCTCTGTTCTGGGCTACTGCCTGGGGATATTGGTCACCACATCTGCCCAGTGGCTCGGTGCCCTCAGGTTGGATATGGGAACAATCACCAACTTTCAGAGCCTCTTCAATGCCTTTATGACAGCAGAGTTGTGGCCCCTGCCTTTCACCATTACTGGATTTACTGAGGAGCCATCAAGGGGATGTGGAGGGTCTTCATGAGGCAAAGTGTCCCAGCAGAGTCCCCAGCCAGGAATCAGTCTGTCAGCAGGACCACCAGGCTGGGGATTCCTGTAGCCCTGGTCTTGCCTGAGCTGATTTAAGGTGCTTTCCATTTGGAGGCATAAGAAGAGGAAAGATACCTGGAGAGGGGGGAGAGGGAAGACGAATCCTTGGCCTGGTGTCTGCCCTGTGTCTGATCTGATGAAGGTTCTGAGACTCTAGAAAGATAGGGGTCAGGGCCTAAGTCTAAGGAACTCCACTTATCAAAGACTCTCTGGCATACTGGGTCCAAGAGGAGGCCATACCCCCCTAGTCCTACTCTGCCACAGACTACCACATAGCATTGGCACCCTGGGGCCTTGGGTTGGCCACTAATGGAGGATGGCAGTTCACACAAGAGAAACAGATGCCTATGTGGCGACTGTCAAGAAGTAAGGACCTCGATGACAAGGACAGCTCAGAAGAATGTGAGTACTTTCTTGAATATTTCTAAGACACTTGTCCAAGGACATCAGAGGTTTTTTTTGGGGGGGGGGTAGTGATAGGCTAGGAATCCTCATAATTTGGGCATAAATGTTAACATGATATTATTTATATACCAAACTGCTAAGATATGGGAATATTATTTTTTTTTTTTTGAGACAGAATCTCACTCTGTTGCCCTGGCTAGAGTGAGTGCTGTGGCGTCAGCCTAGCTCACAGCAACCTCAAACTCCTGGGCTCAAACGAGCCTACTGCCTCAGCCTCCTGAGTAGCTAGGACTACAGGCATGTGCCACCATGCCTGGCTAATTTTTTTTCTATATACATTTTTAGTTGTCCAGCTAATTTCTTTCTATTTTTTTTAGTGGAGACGGGGTCTTGCTCTTGCTCAGGCTGGTCTCGAACTCCTGAGCTCAAACAATCTGCCCGCCTCGGCCTCCCAGAGAGCTAGGATTACAGGCGTGAGCCACCACGCCCGGCCTGGGAATATTTTAATTATTCTAGAAAAGGATGTGCTCCCTAATCTCCTTGAAGATTGTACAGATTGTGTTTTGTGGGACTACTTTCATAAAGTGTTAAGGATGCTCTCTACAAAGAATGTTAGATGGTCAAAATAGCTTGAGAAATACTCGATTAAATAATGTCAAGCAGGCTTCTTTACTGAAAAACTTCTCAGATCCTTTAATGTGCCAATGGAGTAGTGAAGCCCTGTATCAATCAGGATGGGCTAGGTTTTGCTGCAATAACAAATGACTACACAATCTCAGTGGGTTTCATGGACTGGTTCTGCTGCACATCTACTTCACTTTGGGACTCAGACTGGAGGAACAGACTCTAGCTTTTGGTTTTGTTTGTTTGTAGAAAATACTTTTTGTTTTTACATATAATGTGCAGATCTTATACGTACAGTTCAGTGAATTTTGACAAATGTATGCACCCAAAACCCAGCAGGTCAATGTAGACGGGGTGCTGGAGTTGGAAAAATCATCATTTTGTAACCCTCATGGTAAAGATTGGTTCAAACAAGAATCGCCAATGAATTCTAAATCTAGAAGGACATATGGATGAGAAGCAGGATATCTGCATGAACCTAAAGTGTCTCCTTACAGACTGTATATTAGATGCAGAGGGAGAAGGATCCAGTCATATTATAATGGAAAAATTGGACAATACTTTGGGTCATCAAAATTAATCTCACCAATAAAGGGCAGATAGACATCACATACATATCACACTCTATGTGGTTTTCCAGCAAAGAATGTATAACCTGAATCTAATCACGAGGAAGAAAGACAAACTCCAAATGGAAATTGTTCTGTAAGAATAAGCAAAGGGGGGGAATATTCTTCAAAAATAGTAACGTTATAGAAGACAAAGAAAGGCTGTGGTAATATTCCAGATTAATGGAAGCTAAAGGACATGAGAACTATGGACAATACCTGCCTCTAGACTGGATCCTGTCCTGGAGGGGAAATGATTCTATGAAGGACATTATCAAGGTCAACTGACAAAAGCGGAATACGAATGTTAGTTCAACTATCAATGTTAAATTGACTGAAGTTGGAAATTAGACTGCGGTTATAGAAAAGATTATTTTTAGGAAATTCACACTGCTGTATTAGCGGCAAAAGGCCATGAGGCATATGTATTTAACTCATCCTTAGAAGATTCAGAAAAAAATTACATAGATAATGCATTGAAGACAGAGCTAGAGAGAGCAAATGATAAGACAAAGGGGTAATATGTTAACCATAGTGAATCTGCATAAAGGGTATATTGGTATTTTTATTTTTGCAACTTTTCTGTAACTCAAAAAGTATCTCCAGGCTGGGCGTGGTGGCTCACGCCTGTAATCCTAGCACTCTGGGAGGCCGAGGTGGGTGGATTGTTTGAGCTCAGGAGTTCGAGACCAGTCTGAGCAAGAGCAAGACCCTGTCTCTACTAAAAAATAGAAAGAAATTAGCTGGAAAACCAAAAATATATGTAGAAAAAATTAGCCGGGCATGGTTCCTAGCTACTCGGGAGGCTGAGGCAGGAGGATTTCTTGAGCCTAGGAGTTTGAGGTTGCTGTGAGCTGGGCTGACACCACGGCACTCTAGCCCGGGCAACGGAGTGAGACTCTGTCTCAAAAAAAAAAAAAAAAGAAGTATCTCCAAAGGGATTTTTTTTTTACAGTTTACTAATCTGAAACTTTGATAGTGATACTCTTTGTCTTAGTCATGTGTGCCCTGGGCTTAATCCTATAACTCAGGGTTAAAGCTGAAAGCTCTGACCCTTCTTAACAGAGGTTGTGAAGTCTGCTTCCAAAACAAGAGGGTTCTAGAAAGGAACATGTACCCATTCTGTCCAACCATGAGGCCTGTTTCAGTGAACTAACCATTAAATATGGTAGAACACAGCGTTCTGAGGAACTTGATAGGGAAAGTTCTGTCCCAGAAAACACAGAGCAGGGCGGATGATCTGAAGGGGTGTTTACTAGAGGGAGGGAAACCTGCAGAAGGAAACAGCACTTCCAGGACTAGCCCCTTAGGGTGCAGCAAGGATGGCACCAGTTGTGCCTCCTGCTTCTAAGATTTAGACCCTGAAGACACTCCAGCAGATCATCAGCTGCCCCTGCCAACATGCTCGCTTCTTGCCTGCGCATCCGGGAGCCTGGCGTGAGTCTGTCAGAGGGGACCCAGCAAGGTGACAGCTGCTCCTGTTAGGATTCCCACACGGTCTCATTTGTCACACCCCGGGCCTTCAATATAATCATCGTTAGGCACAAATAACCTTGGTTCCTGGAAATAAACACTGCCGGGTTTGATTCCCCTCGAAGGCTAAAGGTGTAAATGTCCCTAGTTGCCGTTTCAGGTGCGCATCCGCAGTGGACATATTTTATGCGCTGCCATGGGTTCTCTGGGCCTCAGCCGCCCTCATGGAGACCATGTCTGAGCGCCTGCCGCCTGCCGTGCCCCCGCCGTCTCTGGTTCCCTTTCCAGACAGGGATGAATCCCACTACAGGGCGCGGCATCTGATTTCCCTGTGGCTGCTGAAGGAGTAGGCGATTTAACCCGAAAGTGCAGGGAAGTCAACGCCTGTGCGGCAAACTGACTGACGGAGGCAGGCGAGGGGCCAACGTATAAGCTCCCGTCCGCTCCCCTCTGATGAACTGTAGCTCAGGGGGCCACCTGAGAGCATTAGCTGTCTGTCACATGGCTGGTTGGGAAGCAGTGGTCGGCATCATGAGGCATCATCTTGCGCTTGAATCTCATTCTTTTCTATCCTCGCTTTAGCTGTCCTAGATTCTATCAAATACCTCCCACGAAAGGGGGTGGAGTGGTGTGGGTAGGGAGCTGGGGGAAAAAGAGGGAGACCCACACTGCACCCGGCATAGGTGCCAGGAATGTCGAGGCGGGGTCAGGGTTGGTCACATGCCCCACAGAGTCTCCAGTCGGGCATAACCACAGCCATCCCCGCCCTGGGCTGGCAGCACCGTGGTGGATTCTGCAGGCAACTTGGTAGGCGTGAGCCTCTAGCCCACCGCAATCCAGGTACAGAAGTTGCAATCCCTTGAGGGTGGGCCATCTGCCATGGGTTGGGGTGGCGGGCCGTGGGAAGGGGGGATTGACTTCCCACTGGGGCCGGGGCACTGCACGTTGGTCCATTGGCTGGCGGGAGGAGGAAGCTGGCAGGCAGTGCACCACGTGGAGCCCATCACAGGATGGAACTCCCAGGTGCCTGTGAGGGTTTAGCATGACGCTAAATAGGAGCTAAAAACACCATGACAGAGAGGAGAGCAGGGGACAGAGAGAGAGAGGGAAAGAGCACACACACGAGCATAGAGGACAGGACACGTTTTATATTTTAGTACGTTTAGCAGCACTCTTTTCCTGCTTTTTGAGCAAGTGGCACCCCATTTTCATTTTGCACTAGGCCCTGCAAATTATGTAGCCGGCTCGGACTACAGAATACATTTTCAACAGTTACAGCAAAAGAAAAGGGAGCCGTATCCACCACCTTCCCACAAGCTGGCCTGGAAAGAGAGGCTGCACCCGCTCACCCAGATGCTCAGTGGGCAGAAAGCGGCCCTCTCATCCTGCCCTTCTTATGGATTTTGCTTCTGTGTCCTGTTGGCTGTGGATGCACGTGATGTTGTGTGCTGCAAGATCTGGGAGCAAAGATGTGGAGATGTACTTGCTGCTGGTCCTGATCTTAAAACTTGAAATTCTAAATCTCACCATTTTGCAGTTAAGCCATTTTGGGCTCTCTCCAGCGCCCTCTTGGCCTCCTGCCTTCAGCGTGTATGTGCCTGGCTTGCCTGCCTTCCAAACCAGCTGCAACACATCGCTAACACTCAGGCACAGGCAAAACTTTCTCATTTCAAATGGCTTTGTGCCCCCCAGGTGGGTGACAGCAGGACAGAAATGTTTCTGAGACTCTCCCAAATAGCCAAGTTTGGAGTAGTGTTTGGTGGAGGTGGAAGGGAAGGGCAACACGTTTGTAAGGGAATATACAGTTACCACCTTTTTTTTTTCCTCAAAGGGTAAAAAGGAAACCCAAGAAATCCGCCAAAAAATAAACAAAAAAAAAAAAACAAAAGAAAAACAAGGGGAAAAAAAAAAAAACCTTCCTGCATTGAGAGAGTTAAAAGCATTTCCCATTTCCAATTATAAAAAATAAAAAACCCAATAAACTTCAAGTGAACTCCAGTTTCAGGATTCATGAACAGCTCAGAAAAGAACTGTTGGGTTATCTCAGCTGTGCTGAACATTTTCTTCGGTTACTCCCATCAATGGTTGAGCTCATCAATTTTGGAAGGCATCCTAGTATGTCTCATTAGGCTGTTTGAAACTGTTGATGTCAAAACACATCACTGTTACCCTTCACTTTTTCATCGATAATTAATGGATTAGAAGTCCGCTATGATAGTGTTAGAGTCTACGGCCCAGGAAGAAGTTGGTCCTGCACGGTTGCCTGGTCGCACCCGACGCCATCAATGCTGCCAATGCCTGGCTATCAGCACGCATTATGAGAGAAACAACAAAAGCCTGCTGATGGTTCACCGAGAGTGCTTGCTAAGTTTAGAGGCATCCATTAGTCGGCTCTTGTTTTTAGTGGAATGGAAGTTTTTTATTTAGAAATTTTGTTTTGAATTATTAATTTGTGTAGAAATAAGAAATGCTCAGGTTTTTAAGCCACATCAGCTTTATCCACAAAGTCATTCTGCCTATTTTAAGATGAGGAAAGGCTGTTTGTGCAGAAGAGAATTGACTGGTTCTTGAGTATCTTGTAAAGTAGCGCATGGTGGGCCATTTTAAGTGGGTTTGGTTTAGTTAAGTCTACAGCCTATTTAATATTTTAACTCTCTACTTACAGACATTGCCCATAATGTTGTGAAAAGATCATAAACCCTAGTGCTGGAAGGCATCAGGCTGTTTCTGACCTTGACTTAGTACCTGTAACAGTAATAGCTTCCATTTAGTCAGTGCTTACTACAAACCAGGAATCACATTAAATGCTTTCTATAGGCTATTTTATTTTCACAACCATCTTATGATTTAAATCTTGCTATCCCCATTTTACAGATCAGGAAACTATCATTGAATGGGGTTAAGTAACCTACCCAGAGTCTCACAGCCATTAAGTAACATATTCCTTACCATACGTGCAGACTCCTAAATCCACGCTCTGGGGTTTGAAGAAAAAGCAAAAGGCCATATAAAAATTACTAGGCTCGGCCAGGTGCGGTGGCTCACACCTGTAATCCTAGCACTCTGGGAGACGAACGCAGGAGGATCGCTTGAGCTCAGGAGTTCAAGACCAGCCTGAGCAAGAGCGAGACCTCGTCTCTACTAAAAATAGAAAAATGAGCCAGGCGTCGTAGCACATCTGTAGTTCCAGTTACTTGGGAGGCCGAGGCAGGAGGATCGCTCGAGCCCAGGACTTTGAGGTTGCAGTGAGCTATGATGATGCCACTGCACTCTACCTGGGGTGACAGAGCAAGACTCTGTCTCAAAAAAAAAAAAAAAACAAAACCCCAAACAGAAAATTACCGGGCTGTAAACCCCCTCTCTCAAGACAATCGTCATATGATCAATCATTCTGCAGTATTTCCAAACCTGGCAGAATCCACTTTGTTCAGGAGGACACACATATGTGTTCACACACACCCGTCCATGCCCCCCAGCCTTTGGACATTCATACCAGGGCAGTCAGCTGACACTCCCATTCTGGGATCCTTTGTGCTCAGAGCCAGGTTAAAAGTCAGGCCACTGGGTAAGTGCTCTGAGCACCAATCTATAAGAACAGTGATGTCCCCAATGGAAATCAATGGTACCATTTAACTTGGATCTCCACATGTGACTTTTTCCAAAACCATCACAATCTAAATTGGTCCTACTCCAGCCAAATACACAGTAGAAATGAAAACAATTATTTTTGTGCCAGTTCTGCTTCCCCACTAAATAGCTATTGCATCGACGCTGAAAGGCTATTATCTGAAGCACACCAAATGATTAGTCTGCCTTGAGCTCCAACCTGGCCAGACCCGTTTGTGCTATGGGTCCCTGCCTGGGTGCTAGACCCCACTTCTGGTCTCTGAGAACCACAGTCTCAAGTACTATGCCTCATCTTCCATTTCAACTACACTGTCCACTTGCTCTCTCACATGCCGTCCAATGCATGAAGGCCAAGCACTTGGACTTGCCCTCTGATTCCGTATGGAATTTTGGGAGTAGATCTTCACTGCCCTGCTGGCCTGGCCTATCCTTTGCCCACCTGGGACTAGCAGCCTTCTCTTGCTTCCCAGGCATCCTGAGAATGCTCTCGGGATGTCCCTGCTGGTTGCTTGTTCACTGTCTGTCCTCTTCTCTGAATGTGGGCTCTTTATTCACTACCATCCCCAGCACCTAGCACGGTGCCTGACACATAAAAGGTAGTCAACAAATATTTGTTGAATAAATAAATGGATGGATATTTATTTACTTACTTAGCAGTTACATGGCACTAAATGAGTGCCTGGCAATGTTATAAGGATTTTATACATATTGAATTCATTTAAATTATTTTTGAAACTTGCCTTTGCCCCCATTATATGTTTCTTAAGAACGGAGATTATGCTTGTCTCTTGGGCAATGTCCAATAACAAATACATAGTGATTACACAAAGACACCTATAGTTTTAATTATTGAAGTCATTTTTCTGAATCGACATCTTTGTATCAGAAACAACATGAGGAGTCACACTTCTTAATAAGGACAAGGTATAGATCCCATATTGGAAAATTCTCACATTTAAACGAGCTGCACCATGGCCAAATTATTTCAATTGTATTCTCTTGCATGAAAATTTCTGTTGCTGCTACATTTTGGGTTCTTTTCTTTCCTTTTATTGAACATTATTTTGACAATATCCTTTGCTTTGGGTCAGACTTATTTTGCAAAATGTAAAATAAAGAACATTGTCAGAAGGCACTTCAGTGGCCAATTGTAAATAATGTGGAGCATGGGACTTCAAAAGATGCTGTGGTCTCATTTTGTTTTCATGATTGTTACATATAACTTCTAGGCCTCATTAATCTGGAAAATTCTTATTCTTAGAGACATTCCTCTGCTGGCAACACACACTCTGCTTCATCACAGGTCAGGTATGTTCGAAATGTGTCAAAAATGTAACACTTTAAGTGGGTGGCTCAGTGAAAAGCCAATTTGCTTCTCTTGCAATATGTTTTGCCAGGATATTCAAACACTCATTCAGCTGAAATTAGGTGTTCCCGTCTCTCTCCCAAAGTATGCTTTCTGAGAGAATACGAGGGCATCGAGTTATTTCATAGTCACTACTTTGAGACATTGGAAGGAAGATAAAAATTTGATATCAGGGACTATGTTTTTGAAAGATCTGCTGGAACCTGCCTCTTCTTTTTCTCTTGAGGAAGAAAGTTTTGAAAGGTTTTAGGGATATTTTATCAGCCTGGGAGCCTTTCAGTTTTTGCTAGAAACAAAACTTCTGAGCTTTTTAAAAAGACCGGATTATTAAAAAAAATTAAACACGATAAATATTCCAGTTATCTATTCCTACTTAACAAATTATGCCCAGATTTAGGGGCTTAATCATTTTATCATGCTCACCATTTTGTGGGTCAGGAATTCAGGGAAGGCCCAGTTGATCAGCTATGACTGGGGTCTATTACATGATGGCAGTCAGATGTCTTCTGTGCCTACAGTCATCAGAACTTCAGCAGGGCTGGACAGTCACAGTGACTGGCTCGCAAGTCTGGCAGTTGATCCTGGCTGTCGGCTGTGAGTTCATCTGGGGCTTTCCACTGGAGCACCTACACCTGCCTCTCCGTATGGCCTGGTGGCTGGGTCTCAAGAGGGAGGCATCTGGAGAGCAAGTGTTCAAAGAGACTTAGGTAGAAGCTGCAAGGCTTCTTCCGGCAAGGTCTTGGAAGTCACATAGCATCACTTCCACCACATTCTATTGCTTCCAAGTAGGGCCATCCCAGATTAGGATAATTAGATGCTACCTATTTATGGGAGGAATGTCAAAGAATTTGTGGCCATCTTTTAAAACTACCACAAGATTGGCAATGGATACATGAATGAATGAATAAGTGAATGAATGATACCTGCCTAAACATACCTGGAAGACGTCAAAAAAAAAAATCTCTGCTTCTTTAAAAAAAATTGGATTTCTTCTGTAGTATTCTTAGGTCCGAAATTAAGACAGGGATTTTACCACGAGAAAGGGTCTACTTACACTAACTTTTTGGCATAAGGTAAAGGAAGGAAAGGAGAGGAATAGAATGAGAGGCAGAGCTGGCACCCACCACCTGGCAGGTATCCCCTCACCCCCACAAAATGTCTCCTCTTTCACCTATTTCCATGCCTAAGATCCCTCCAATAAAGGCTTTTCCTTCTATTGGGTCTTGAGGAATTTCTGTCCACAGAAATCACCTGGTGACACAGATGCCACTTGTTGCAGAATAACATCTGAGTCTTTTTACGTCTCAGCCCTTGGGGGGTTAGAGTGAGAGTGAGGGGAAGTTGGGAATATTGGATGGTGAGTGGTAGTAAAAGGATCAAAGCTTTTCCAACTTCAGGGGCTGAGAACAAGAGCCTCCTTCCCCTAGGAGTATGATACAGGTAGGAGAACAAAACTCAATGGAATGATAAAAAGATTCTAAAGGTTAACTTCAAAATGCCCAGAGCAAGCTTGGTATGGTGCATGGACAGGTTAGCATAGAGTCTATCCTGATCTACCAGGGAAACTCCTAAGAAATAAAAAAGAGAGAAAGAAATATAGACCTCCTATGTACCAAGCAATGTGCTGAGTCCTTGACCTACGTTCACAGATGTAACCATTACAACAACCCTTCACAAGAATACTATTACTGTAGCATTTTGCAGATGAGGGGGGCAGAGCCCCAAATGTGGAAGGACCCTCAATAACCACGTAAGAGGCCGGTTACATTAGGCTGTGATGTGAGAAAGGAATCCACTGAATATTCAAGGTTTATTTGGTACAGAGCCAATGCTACCTTTAACTAATACAGTCTTGGTTAATTCTGCTTCTCCACCAGTCACACAGGTGACATATTCCCATTGGTAGCAACCGCTGTTATATGCGGCAGTTCTCTTGGGGAGGGGAAAACGGATGGAGAGAAGAGTTGCAGAAGAATCTCTTAGGAAAGGTGTATGTATAAAGTCCCCCCAGTCCATTCACCACCCCCTTTCATCACTCCCCGCTTCCAGGTAACATGTCCCCTACATAGCCTTGGCGTTAAAAGTCATTGCATTTAAGGTTTTGGAGCAGGAACACCACAGCACTTAGGAAAGGAAATCTGGCAATGCAATGTTGGATGTGTTGGGCGGCACAGGAGTGGGGTGGTGGAGTGGAGCAGTGAGTGGAAGCAGAGCAAGTAAGGAGCATCTGAAAGGGCTGCAGGCAGAGCCATCGGGGAGCGCCAGGTGGGGAGGCTATCAAAGGGCGCAGGCGCAATAAAGCTCCCACACATGGACGCGCGGGAGCGGACTGACTGCACAGGGGCTTTGAGGACAGAGGAGCTTTGAGCTCTGGGGATTGGGCAAATGGTAGTGTAAAATAAACATTCCAACAGGAGCCAGTCTTCCTCAATATACCGGTTATATCGTATACATGAATGATTTTGGACAAAGATTTTACAAGTCATTTGGCTAAAAGGAAGGTAACAGCCTCTACAACCGCTGAAGGAATCTGTTTAATCCTTTCCACTAAAAAGCTGGAAAAGCTGCTCTCTTCCCTGTAGGGGGTCCTGATGGACAGGACCCCAGACGAGCCACAAGGCTCTCATCTGATCCCGGAAGGGAACTCCCATATCCCTCGACTTGACAAAGTCCGGATTTCAAGCCCATCTGACACAGTAGCGCCTTCCTTACCTGGCCCCCAGAGCAATTGGCCAGCCCTTGTCTCGCGTTCTAGATGCCTCAGGCCCCAGCCCTCCAGCTGGGCTCCCTTGGGTGTGAATTAGGCAGTTTCTCTCTCCTGTAGTCTCTGTCTGTGGCAGTTTGCCTCCTGCTCACTTTGGTGTCTGATGTCTGTGGTATTGAAACTGAGGTAGAAAAACTTCCATTCTAACCAACTGATAGATGACACTGTTGTATTAAAGCTAGGCAAAAATGGATTTTTCAAAATCATATTTCCTGCATTTAAAAAAATATCTCAGCCACTGTTTTACCAAGTCTGATGTTATTTAAGATTCTTGCTTCTTCAGCTCAGTCATACCAATATGCTGAGTGTGTAATTTTTCTCCAATCCTTGGCAATTTTTTAGCCAGAGATCACTTTTCATGGTATAACTGGTACAGTCATTTCCAAGTCATCCCTGAGATTTGCAGAGCTAAGTACAGTGACTTACATTTTTGCATTTTTTAATCTAAATGGAGGAGAAATCCATTAGGAAACCATTTCTGAGGAACAAAAGCAATTTTCAAGTGGCCAGTCTGAATCACCCCCAGTGCCAAACTACTTTGTGTAGATTCATTTACCAGTGGAATGTCTAATGTAAATTGTGGTGTGTTCATAAAAGTCATGCTTACAGAGATGTTTTAATTAAAGAGAAAAGAATGTGTATCTCTGGGTATTTCTTTCGTGGTGTTTTTTACATATTCCACTTTTATTTTTTTATTTTTTATTTTTTGAGACAGAGTCTCACTCTTTTTGCCCAGGCTAGAGTGAGTGCTGTGGCGTCAGCCTAGCTCACAGCAACCTCAAACTCCTGGGCTCAAGCGATCCTCCTGCCTCA
>NW_012149308.1:1244367-1246229 GCF_000956105.1 Propithecus coquereli
TCTTTTATGTGTTTCTCTTGGGAATCTTTTTATATATTTTTGTATAGAATGTTATTACTGCTATTTCTTAAGTTTTCAGTTGTAGAATTAGCTATTATCTACTATGAAAAAATAGGATTTAGCTATCTCAAACAATTCCCTAAGCAAATTCTTTTTCTTCTCCCACTCCTAATATATTTATAACATAGTTTTTGGTTAAATCAAGATTCAGTGTTTATATTATTTAAACTAAGCAAATATTGTTCATAGCAGACAGTAGATACTGATTCCATTTTACATCCTAACATTGGATTTTCCCAGAGTTACTAACCATCCATTTTTTATTTGCTTTTTATTAATAAATATATGTCTCACCAATTCATCTGTAAACTCTCTAAGAAAACTTCAAAATTCCTTTCAATGTGGTTAAACCCATTAGATAATGCATCAGTACCATTTTCCTTCTGAGGCATCATTGCAATCTATATCATCTGTTCACTCCTGTGTTGGATTCCCTATTTCTACATCCCACATTTTCCTCACGGTTTCTTTCCTCCTTTTGCTGGAACACATCCTGCAGTAGTTTCTTGAGCTGGTAAACTTTGGGAGGCAAACTTTATGAGATCTTGCCTATCTAGAAGTATGTTTATTCTACCATCACATTTGATTGATCATTTGTCTGGCTATAGCATTCTAGCTTGGACATCACTTTCCCTCAGAAATTTGAAGATGATGTCCCACTGTCTTCTGGCTTTCAGTACTGCCGTCTGAGGCCATTCTGTTTTCTAACACTTTTGTGTGTACTTTTGGAACATTCTCTGTGTCCTAATGTTCTGAAATTTTATGTTTGTATGCCTTGGCATGCCCATTTAATCTACCCCCATCCTTTGTTCCTGGAGCTATTTTTTTTTTTTTTTTTTTTGAGACAGATTCTCGCTCTGTCACCCTGGGCAGAGTGCAGTGGCGTCATCGTAGCTCACTGCAACCTCCAACTTCTGGACTCAAGCAATTCTCCTGCCTCGGGAGTGCTAGGATTATAAGCTTGAGCTACTGTGCCCGCCCTATTCCTGGGAGCTATTCTTATTTTCTCTGTTCTCTTTCTCTGTAACTCTTATTAGTTAAGTGTTTGACTTCTGATTTGGGCCTCCAAGTTTATCTTTTTTCTTCTATAAAATGTGTTTTATTAAATATTGAAGAGATTAAAAATTATCTTTATAAAATGTGTATAAGTTAAAAGAATAACAATGCAAACACTCAGTACCACCATTTTAACAAGAGCATCACTGATGAATTTCACCTCCATGTGAACTTTCCAGACCTGATTATCTTCCTTCCCATCTTTAAGGTAACCGCTACCTTGAATTTCATGTTTACAGTGCACTTTTCTTTGTAGTTTGGTCGTATACTTCTGTATCTCTAAAGAATATATTGTTTAGCTTTTAATATTTTTCAATTCGATATTAATGGAATCACACTGTATGATTTCTGAGACTTGCTTTTTTCGTTTTATGTTGAATGTCTGAGACTCAGCCATGGTGTCATATAAAGCAGGAGTTTGTTAATTTTCACTGTATTTATACATAAGCCATAATTTATTTATGCATTCTTATATTGATGAGCATTTGGGCTTTTTTCAATTTCTTACTAAAAACATTGCTCCTAAATTTCTTACTAAAAACATTGAATATTCACCAACAAGTTTCCTAGTTCTAGCTAGTTGTACCTAGAAATGGTATTGCTAGGTAATAGGATGAGTGCATCTTGGAATTTACTAGATAATACCAAATTGTTTCTCAAACTGGTTATACCCAGAAGAGTTCCAATTGTTTCATATCCTTGCCAACACTTAATTTCATCACCGTTTTAATTATTGTTACAGGTAT
>NW_012149308.1:1246279-1249544 GCF_000956105.1 Propithecus coquereli
CAATAGTATATTCTATTTAACCCAATGCATCCAAAATATTATCATTTTACCATGCAATCAATATGAAAAGTATGAATGAAATATTTACATTCTTTTTTTATATTAAATCTTTGAAATCTGGTGTACATATTATACTTAAAGCACATCTGGATTTAGACTAACCACATTTCAAGTACTCAGGAGCCTCAGTGATTATCTCCTTATAATAGATAAATATTAGAGATCTTATTAGGCTTTGTTGATTGAACGTGGATTTGTTCTTATGTACTTGACCAAAATTCTGGGAAAATGCAAAATTTCACAGGAAAAAAAACTCAGTTATTTGAGTAGAGCATTCTTGTATTTTTCACCCTACAAAAGTTATATTTTTAAACAGAATCTTCCATTCCCTTTAATGATTTGTTAAATCCCAAAGCAGTGTCTAGATAAGCAATAAATTGCATTTCCAAAGCACGAGTAAACCCTAACGGAGAATAGATCAGTTCACGTCATCATCCAAAGTATAGAGATCACTGCTCTCCAATATTTATTGGTACTTATCTCTTGAGGCAACACCTTCAAATCAATAGTTCTTTTCTATTTTTAATGTCCTTCTGCCACTAATCCATTCTTATGTCCATTTTTCTTACTCAACCAAGATTCGTGCAGGGATCTGAGTGTTTTTATAGGGCTTTTTCCCCTCGGTAGAAGCTGATTGTATTTCATTTGGAGTGTGTTAAGTCACATCAGGATTTAAAGGTTGGCAGCGTACCTCGTTTTTAGACAAAAGGGTGGTAATTGTCAGATCTGCTGAATTAAAAATAAAACTTGAGCCTTATGTGTCTTTTTTTACTGTGGTAGAAAGAACATATAACATTAAATTTACCATCTTAACCATTTTTTAAGTGTACAGGTCAGCAGTGTTATGATATTCAAATGATTGTGCAATGTCATGTGCCTTTGTGAATCTTTTTGTAACCTCTCACCCTATGTAGACAGGTCCATTTGTTGTCTCAAGCCTCAGAGATTGTTGGATCGAGAATTTAGAATTAGGTCATGGGCTCATAGAGAACCAGGGAGGCGTAACTCCGTCCGACACCCTGTGTAATGGAGGCAGACAAGCCATCCTGTCTCGTCATCATGAGGTTATATAATAGGATGCGTGGTGTTTTCTACATTACTGCTTGAGTTTCAGAACACTCTATGCGAGGGTCAAGATGGTCACTTGGGTCCCTAATGTTTCTCTTGTGACACTGGCAGCTTGCACCCTCTTGCTTTGAGCCGTCAGTAGATGTAAGACTCATTTGCTGATGACAAAGCCAGAATATACACACCTAGCTTCAAAAACTCAGATCTTTCAGTGAAATCAAATGACAGTACCTCCTGTTCAGAGGGACCCGACAAACCTTTCTCAGGCAGTTGTTCAGAAATATGCATCTTAATTAATAGGCTCCCACATTAAACAGTGTTGAATAGTGACTCTCCTAAAAAGTGATTTTCACTGCTAGACAACTTACTGGCCAGCGAAGTCATAGTTGTTCCTATTTTTGACATGCCAGTGATCAAATGACACATATATAACTGTATGAGTTGTTGACTGCAGCTGCTGACCTCAATTTAGCACTTTCAGGAAGTTATTTCTCAACTTTCTAGAGATACTTTTATTTTTTAGCAAGTTTTTATTTTGAAAAATTGTCAGCCTAACAGAAAAGTTGCTAGGCTAGCAACAAGAACCCCTGAATGGCCTGTACCTAGCTAGATCTGCCAAATTATTAATATTAACATTTTGCCACATTGCTTTCTCTCTCACTAGAGATACATTTTTTAATTGAAGTGAAATTTACATAACACGAATCATTTTAAAGTGAACAATTCAGTGGTATTTAATACATTCACGATGTTGTGTAATCACCTCTACCTAGTTCCCAAACATTTTCATGATCCCAAAATAGAACTCTGTATCGATTAAGCTGTCACTCCCCATTTGCCCTCCCCCAGCCCCTGGTAAACCACCAATCTGCTTTTGGTGTCTATGTTTTTGCCTATTCTGGACATTTCATATAAATGGAATCATACAACGTGTGGCCTTTTGTATCTGGCTTCTTAGCATACTGTTCTCGAAGTTCATTCACAAGGCAGCGTGTATCAGTAGATCCACCAGAGACACCTTTAATTGAGGTTGTAAACTGAGTATGGGGGAGCATTGCATTACCTACGTTTCCCCCGCTCCCACTGCACCCCACAGACAGGCTGGAAAGGATCTTGTAGTCTCTTAAATTCCTCAGTTCCTTTTTAGTCAAGCACATTTTTGGGAAACGTTTATAGTGAATAGTTTAAAATGGCCACAAAGAATCAAAGATATCCACACTAAATAGCTATATCACCCTGGGTGTGTCTCTTAATCTCTTGCCGCGGTTTCTGTATCTACAGAATGACCAAACTGGATTCAAGCCCTAAGAGCCATTGTAATGAAAATTGTATGATTCGATTCCCCAGACAGCCCAGCTTATACCTTTCTGAAATCAATTATTCCAAAGAGCTACTTTCCCTCTGCGGTTTATTAGAGCAAAATTGGTATTGATGAGCCACTGGGCGTATGACCCTGGAGGTTACAAACTGTAGTGTGGGTGAGTTTACAATTCAATTGCAGCTAAGAGACAGACGGGTACGTGACAACAGGGATATTCATAACCAGAGGACAAATCCTGTTAGGAGAGATTAAATATTCAACGTTGAACCACAGACATGCCCTGTAGGGAAATTGGTAAAAATGCCAACAAGAAATATCAGCCCACCCCCACTCTTCACGTATCACTGCCCTCTTTGATTTCACCAGTTGTTTGCAGGTCAAATGGCTACAGAATGCTCCTGGAAAGCAAGGGACACTTGAAGATTAAAGGATACCTACCTGCACACCAGACAGAACGTTCTCTCTTGAATTGCTTTTGAGTGTTGCATTTATTTTTATTGGTTCCCACACTTTATTATGAAACTTAAAAACTGAAAAAAATTTATGGTGAACACCCACATACCCACCACCTAGATTCTACTATCTTCAACATTTTACTATACTTGCTTTATCACATATTTATCCATCCTGCTATCTTATTTTTTAAGAATTTCAAAGTAAACTACGGACATCAGTAGGCACATTATTAACTAGAGTTTGATATTTGTTTATTGATTTTTCTTTGGTAAAATTTATATACAATGTAATACACAAATCTTACAGTGTTCATTCATTAAGTTTTGACAAGTGCATACACCTGGGTAATCCAAACTCCTA
>NW_012149308.1:1251610-1286124 GCF_000956105.1 Propithecus coquereli
TCTTTTGCCCAGTTTTTTTAAAATTAGCTTGCTTGTCTTTTTTCTTACCTACACCCAGGAGTTCTTCATATGTTTTGAATACTAAACATTTTTCTGTTACTTATGTTGCAAATATCTTCTCCCAGTTCAAAGCCTTTCTTTTTGTGTTATTTTAAGGTTTCTTTTATCGAACAGAGGATCTTACTGTAGTTTGGATCTTTTTAAAGAACTTCTACTGTATTCTGAAGTCATACAGATATTTAGATACATTAGATATATCTTCCATATTAGGTATCTTCCATATTTAGGTATTGCCTTTTGCATTTAAGTTTTTAATTCATCCAGAATTTACACAATTTTTTTCCCATATGGAAAACCATCTGGACCTAGTGTATATTCTTTCTGGGAAAACTTATCTAATGATTAAACTGATTTAATGGTTATGAGGCTATCAGCTTTTCTATTTCTTCTTGAATCAGGTTTGGTAAATTACATATTGTAGGATTTTTGTCCTTTTCATCTACATTTCAAAATTTATTACCTGAAAGTAGTTTATAATATCCTTTTGTTATCTTATAAAACCCCACAGTATCTGTGGTTACATTCCTAATATGGTTCATTCTTGTCATGTTTCTTCCTTATGATTAATCTTGTTATATGGTTGTCTATTTTGTTTTTTCAAAGAACTAAATTTTGGCTTTGTCAACATTCTCTATTTTATGTTTTTCACTTGATTATTTTTGCTATTATATTTATTTCTTCCTTTTACCTTCTGTGGGTTTATTCTGTTCTTTTCTCACTACTTAAGTTGGATACTTAGCTCCTTATTTTACAAATGAGTTCTACTGAATAATCAAGGAACTAATAATTCTAATCACACACAAACTATTCTAGATTATAGAAGTAGAGGGAACATTTACCAATCCATTTTATGAGGTTAGCATAACCTTGATACTAAAACTTGACAGACAGAATGTGAGAGAATGTGACAAAGGAAAATTACAGGCCTAGTTCTCTTACAAATATGTAGGTGCAAAAATCCTAACCAAAATCTAGCAATATATAAAAATGACAAAAATAACCAAGATAAGTTTTCCTCAGCAATACAGGGTTTAATTGATTAGAAAATCAATTAATATAATTCTCCATAGTACCAAAATAAATGAGAAGAAAGGGCATATAGTTATCTCTACAGATGCAGAAAAATATTAATATTTGTTGAGGACATTATCCATTAAATATAAAAATTCTTAGCAAGTTAAGAATAGAAGGAAATTTCCTTTGTCTGATATAGAGTATCTTCAAAAGGGGCTGCTATAACTTTTCAATACTGTACTGCATATCCTAACCAGTGCAGTAAGGAAAGAGAGAGAAATAAAAGGTCTTATACCTTTTAGATTAGACAGAAACAAAAATTTATTGTTCATAGATGATGTTATGGTCTGCACAGAAAACTCAAAATGTCTAGAATTAGTAAGAGAATTTAGCAGGGTTTCTGGTTTGCTGTATGTAAAAAAAAAATCAACCTACAAAAAGCAATTGCATTTATATACAATAGTAACCAACAGAAAATGTAAAAGAAAACAATTATAGTTCCTAAAAGTACAACATACTATAAAATGAACATTACAAAAAATGTGTCAGGCTTTTGATGAGAAAGTAAAAATTCTGCATTGTACATAAGCAATGGGAAGTCTAAATAATCGAGGAGAAATACCCATGTTTATGGAGAAGTAAATTCAATATTTTGAACATGTTGAAATATAGGTCAATGCAATGCCAATAAGAGTCTCAAGAGGCGTTTTTTGTGGAACTTGAAAAGCTGACTAAAATAGGTGTTGATGATCAGAGAAGCAAGAATAGAACTAATTTTGCCATTATCAAGAACTATTTGAAACCTATAGTAATTAAGATAGTGTGGTATATACCAATGGAGAAAGAAATCTTTATGGAGGAAGAACCACTCCAAGGACCTTTTCACCTGCTCAATATTCTCACATGAGCAAGAAATACATTTCCATAGTATTTTAGCAATTTCATATTTTTGAATCTCTTTTTTAAAGCACTTAGTATCTTCTAATACAACTTTTATTGCTTCAGTAGTCATCCTATAAATTTTGATACACAAAAAGTAGCATCAATATTTAAGATCTTTACCTTCCTGTTAAAAAATAGAAGAACTGTAGAGAACTTTGACTTTAATCACTATCTGCCTGACTTACATATTACTGATATTGGATATCATGGTTCTATTTTCTTTAACACTATAAGATATTGCTTTTGAACTTAATGATATTTTAGATCACCCACATATATACTACTTTATTTGCTCATTTTCTCTTCTTATATCACAAACCTTCCATCTGAGGTCATATTTTTTTCTGTCCACAATATATTCTGTACAAGTTCTTTTATAGGGTACTCTGTTGGTGTCAAATTCTCAGTATAGTAAGTCCTCACTTAACATCATCGATAAGTTCTTGGAAACTGCAGCTTTGAGTAAAACAATGTCTAATGAAACCAATTTCTTCTTCTCATCAATGTTATAATGAAATGACATTGAACAAACATTAGTCAAGGACCTGCTATATGTCATTTCGCTTAAAGTTGCATTTTCCAAGAACCTATTGATGACATTAAGTGAGGACTTGCTGTATTTGGAAATTTCTTTATTTTGCCTGCAGTCTTTTTTGTTGGGGTCAGGGAGCATAATTAGCCACAGTTTTAAAAATTTACAGGAAATCAAATGCAACAAAATCAGGATAAAGTGAGACCTTGATTAATACATCCTCCAGGAACAAAGGTCCTGTAAGCAGAGTGAAGTGGAGGCTTGTCAGAGAGCTCTTTTAATAATACCTCAGCACGATGCAGGCATCGGGTAGGGAGGAGACACGATATTACCCTTTAGATCCCTCCAAGACAAGCCAGGAGCCAGTGTGGCTGAGAGCAAGATTGCACTGTGCCGAATTGGGGGACCTGGTCAGCCAGGAGTGGGGAAGAACTGTCCAGGTCATGGGTGTGAGCAAACCTGGAAGGGAAGAAGAAATGGAGTTTCCTAGGGGCCAGGCTTCTAGGCACTGAGCCACTGCTGACAAGAGCTAAGGGGTGAAGTCTAGAGACTGAGACATCATTGTCAATCTCCTGGATCTGGCTTCTTGCCTTATCATCTTATGCTGCTGCTGCCACCTAGCTTTAACCTGATATCACCCAGACATAACGTCCTGTTGGTCTGAAGAAAGCTGGTTACAGCAAACTGGCTGAAACCAGTCTAAACCTCTCCTAACCAGTCTCAACCTGCCAAAACTTGCTGAAACCAGCCAAAAAATAGGTGAAACTAATTTGAACATATTTCATATTATTTAAATAACATTTATTTAATTTTAAGAACAGATTTTATTTAAAACATATATTTCAATAAATTTTATTTAAATAGATTTTAATTCTAATGATATATATTTATTTAAAACATTTTACTTATATATCTGAAATAGTATTTTAAAATATGAGCAAGCAAGATTTTTATTAATGAGATGTCTTAAAATTCCATGTGTGTTTTATACTTATGGCACATCTCAGTTTGAAGTAGTCATATTTAAAGTGCTCATAAGGTACACATATGGCTGATGGCTGCTGTTTTGGATAGTACAGCTCTAGAGGAAGGCCCTAGAAACCTGTATCAAAAGCATCCCAGGGCCGGGCGTGGTGGCTCACGCCTGTAATCCTAGCACTCTGGGAAGCCGAGGCGGGTGGATTGTTTGAGCTCAGGAGTTCGAAACCAGCCTGAGCAAGAGCGAGACCCCATCTCTACTAAAAATAGAAAGAAATTAATCAGACAACTAAAAATATATAGAAAAAATTAGCCGGGCATGGTGGCGCATGCCTGTAGTCCCAGCTACTCGGGAGGCTGAGGCAGAAGGATTGTTCGAGCCCAGGAGTTTGAGGTTGCTGTGAGCTAGGCTGATGCCACGGCACTCTAGCCCAGGCAACACAGTGAGACTTTGTCTCAAAAAAAAAAAAAAAAAAAAAGCATCCCAGGTGATTTTTATCAAGTAAGTTTGCAAATGCTGCATGCGTCTTTGAGCCATTTTTATGGCCTCATAGGTAGACGTGTAATGTTGGAGTAGAAGGGGCCTGACAGGTCGTAATGTTCCATTTTTATTCTTTCCACATTTGTGTGTATTCTTCAGACCATCTGAATTATGGGAAAAAGCTGTCAGAGTGATCTCTTACCAATCTGGTGTACCTACCCCCTGTCACAATCCACACTTGATTGTGAGGCAATAAAGTACTAAAAACTATCACTATTGAGTACCTACTCTGTGCCAGGCACAGTAGTATACAGTGTCTGGCACATAGTAGGCACTCACATGTTATATTTAAACCCTCACAATGAACCTGTAAATATTATGCCCATTTTAAGGGTGAGAGCAGTGGGAACATGAGAGAGTCCTCAACCCTCTACTGTGGACATGGTGTTTGGTTCCCCCAGCCAGAATAGCAAGGATGGAAAAAGTCATCTGCCCTTTGCCTGTGCCCTAACCACATATCCATCCTTAACTCCAGAGTCTCAAGTTCTGGTGGTGGGATTCCCAGGTTCTCAGTTCAAATCGCAGCTGGGGAAGATTCCTCACACACAAATCTGCCTTTAATTGGATTTGGAAAGTGCATCAGCTGGAGGAAAACGGCGAGGTTGCCATGCCTTTGTATTTGGTTTGGCAAACATCTAGGAGGCATTTCGAGTGTTTGGGGTTGGTATATTCTAGAACCTACTCATTCCTTTGAAATCGAGCAAGTATTTTCAGGAAAATGACATTGTTGTGTTCTGATTCATCCACACAGAACTCAGGAAAATGTGTGTGTTGGGTCGGGGAGGAGATGGTTGGTGAAAGACTTAAAATTGATATACTGTGTTCAGAATAAGCAAGGCTCTTCCACTTCAAAGAAGAACAGGAAGCTTAGAGCAAATGCAAGTTAAAACATGCAAGTGATCACTGAAGTTAGCCTTACAAGAGAAAGGAAATCAAGAACAGCATGCGGAGGAGTGAGTAGCAAAAGTGGTGGCAACTGAACTGGCAACTGCCTTTGTCTTTGGGACAAGGTGAATGGGCTGACCACAGGGATAGCCTCTGGGACAAACCAGCACCAGCTCACCCAGCTTGTTAGACATGCAAATTCTTGGCCCTCCTGCAGACCTAGCGAATCAGATACTCTGGGGTCGGGATCAGGCAATCTATGGTTTAACCAGCCCTCCAGGCGATTCTGATGCATGCTCAAGTGTGAGACCTCCTGTTGCTTTTGGACAGTACAGTAGTTATCACCTACTGGTACATTAGACTTGCACCACGGGGTTGGTTTGTTGTTTGCTTTGGAAAGCAGTGGCATCATCGTAGCTCACTGCAGCCTTGGACTCCTGGGCTCAAGGGATCTTCTTGCCTCAGCCTCCCGAGTAGCTGGGACTACAGGTGCACACCACCACGCCTGGCTAATTTTTCTAGTTGTAGTAGAAATGAGGTCTCGCTCTTGCTCAGGCTGATCTCAAGCGATTGAACTCCTGGCCTCAAGCAATCCTTCCAGAGTGTTAGGATTACAGCGTGAGCCACCACCACACCCAGCCTGTGGGGGCTTTTTTGAAAAAAAGTCAGTACCTGGGCTCCGTGTTGGAGACATGCTGATTTAATTGGTCTAGCATGGGGGTCTGGGCAGGTGTACATTTTAAAAGCTCCCCAGGTGATTCTAATGTGCAGCCAAGACCGAGAAGCACCGCTTTAGGGAATGGGGTCCCCAGCTGGGCGCAGCCCTGCCCTCACCATCTGCGTGAACTTAGATACTTCACGTGTCTGCGCCCAGCTCTTTTCTCTCTCAAAAGGCGCTGGGAAGCCAGTCATTGTAAATGATCCCAAGAGCATGATCCAGCTCTAACAAGCTTGGTGAGCGCCAGAGGGTAGTGACCCCAAACCTTCCTCCTAAGTCCCTGGCTTATGCTAGTAAATGGGGAGTAGTGCCCCTAAAGGGTGGGGTCCGAGGTAACCCCCACCCCAGGATCCAGGAAGAAATGGGCTGGCCGCTGGAAACGGACATCCCCAAGGAGTTTATGTAACCTGTCGAGCTTGCAGAGATGACCATCAGGAAAGCCCTCGGTATGTTATCATGCCAAATGATGAATCGGTGGGAGGAATTTCTTCTTTTTCTCAGAGCTGTTGACAGGCCACTTAGGAAAGGTTTCCAGAAAAAGTCTTATTATTGCTGGGGAAGGCTTCGCCTCGCTACTCAGAGCATGGCCCATGGATGGGCAGCATCGGCATTCCCCAGAGCTTGCTACACGCTCAGAATCTCAGGTTCCATCCCAGACCTATGAGTCAGCATCTGCGTTGTATCAGGATCCTTGGGTGAGCATATGTACGTTAGAGTTTGAGAAGTGCTACAGAGCATGAAGCTATGACGCTGTTTAGATGTGGGCCTGGTAAGGACTGAATTCTCTCTGCCCAAAACTTACATGTTGAAGCCCTAACCTCCAATACCTCAGAAGATGACTGTATTTGGAGATAGGGCCTTTGCAGAGGTGATTAAGGTGAAATGAGATCATTAGGGTGGGTCCTAATCCAGTATGACTGGAATCCTTCTAGGAAGAGGAAGACACAGCAAGGCTGCACGTGCACAGAGAAAAGACCACGTGAGGGTACAGTGAGAAGGTGGCCATCTGCAAGCCAAGGAGAGGCCTCGGGAGAAACCAAACCTGCGACATCTTGATCTTGGATATTCAACCTGCAGAACTATGAGCAAGTAAGTTTCTGTTGTTTAAGCTACCCCGTCTGTGGTATTTTGTTATGGCAGCCTTAGGACACTAATATAGGATCTCTGCTAGAATCTTAGCTCCACGAGATTATGTTCAGTGATGAACAATATTGGTTTAGGGGAAAAGATGATGAACCCCGTTCATTTGGTATAATTAATCTAGAGGCATGTTCACAGAATACCTCTCAGAGTGATTATAGGGTGTTCTGTTCATCTTTTTAAAGAAATGATATGAAATGCCAAAGCATATCCCTCTTCTAAATCAGGCCTTCGAGAACCCTGGAAAACTGCATAAGATTTCCAGTACTTATTTTCTTTTCTTTGTGCTAAACTCTGTAGCACATTTTGCTGTGCGGCTAGTATTCCTTTTAATCTCAAGACTCTGCATTCTCAAACACTGTTTTCATAAATGGGGTTAATGCCTCCTCAGGGAGGAAGGGAAGAGTCAGAACTATTTGCTCACCAAACGCTAGGTTGTCTAGAATTACAGAGGTAGAAAACATGCACACTACACAGCAGCAAACAGAGATTGTTTACGTGCAACTAAAGCCCACTCAGCTGAAACGTTCTCTTGGTGAAAGGTGGTAAAAGGGCCCCCAACCCAGGTGTAACAAACTTGTTAAATGAGTTATGTTCCATTCATACAACAGAACACTATTCAGCTGTGAAAAATGAGGCACTCTATATGTCTTAGATGGAACAGCCTACTAGACAGGAAAAAAGCAAGGTGATTTTTGTGTAAAAGGGATGTGAACTTATATACTTGTATACATATAGAATATTTCTGAAAGAATTAACGAGAGTGGTTATGTCTGAGAAGAGAGTTTAGGGGGTCTAAGATAGAAGGAAGAGTTACTTTTAATCATATACC
Organism: Propithecus coquereli; assembly: GCF_000956105.1. NCBI lineage: Eukaryota > Metazoa > Chordata > Mammalia > Primates > Indriidae > Propithecus > Propithecus coquereli. The sequence goes on from NW_012149308.1 coordinate 1,259,253, forward strand.
CTTGTGATCTGTTTGCACACATTACATTGTATATACGTTATGTTTTTAAATCTTAATTTACTTATTTGAAAATAAGTAAAAATTTGAAAGGTTAGTCCGGAACTTGGAGCAAAGCACAATGCCCAAGTTCTTTCTGAACAAAAAGAAAAAAACTTTCTTGTCCCCCAGCTTATTCTCTGTGGCACCTTCTCTGCCTTATGACACACGACCCCCAATGTCATAATTGGTGCTACAGTGACACCTGGCCACTATGTCTTGCCAGCAATTTTCTCCTTTCCATTTAGTTGATCTTTGACCAGTTTTTTTAAATGTCCATAGAAATTGGGGGATCCATGATTAGAATCATTAAAAAGAAATCTAAACCCTTCATCCACCCAATAGCCCTCCCACCCCAACCCTGAGACACCATTATATTTTGTTTCTGTTTTCCCTCTCTATAATAGTATGTTTATGCATTTCTTTTTGCAAAGAGATGTCATGAAACCCCATGAGGGTTCTGAAGGCAGATCCTCAGCAGCCACACCCCCCCATAAACATGGGGCCCTAAACTTGGAAATAAGCAACAACTAAAAAAAAAAAAAAAAAACCTCCAAGCCCCTGAAATAGCAGTTGTCACCAAGCCCTGTGTAAACACTCTGGACTTTTGTTTTATGGTCCTCAAACCTGAGCATGCATCAGAATCACCTGAAGACTTGTCCCATGACAGCTTGCCGGGCCCTAGCCTAAGAGTTTCTGATTTAGTAGGCCTGGGGCAGGGCCCAAGAATTTTTATTTCTAGAAAGTTCCCAGGTGAGGCTGCTGGTCCTGGACCAGGGACCACACTTAGAATCCAGGAGTTCTAAAGAATTACTGTAAGGCACTGAGCTTCACTAAAAGCCTTGCTCTTTAAAATATATATATTCTTAAAATCTTTATTATAAAAATCGTGCATATTCATTAAAGGAAATTTGGCTTAAAAATGGAAAGTAGAAAAAAAATCAGCTATATCATCCATAGTGCCAACATCCAGAGCCAACTACTCTTGACATTTTATTGGCTCTGTGATTCCTAATAAGCCTGCTTCTCCAAGTCCCCAGGCCACCACAGATTAGAAGCTGCTATCCAGAATGTCATGGGAGTTAGGGGGGGCGATTAAAAATGTGCCCAAAGGTGGCCTCGCTAAGTGGCAGCTGAGAGTGAAAGCAGAGAGAGGAAAATGTAAGTGGACACTGAACTATTTCCTCATGTGACAGAATTGAGCCTGTTCTTCACCTTGACCTCATCACATGTGCGGGGCATTATGGGACCTCTGAGGAAGGGCATCTGTCTCGGCCAATGAGCATGGCAGAGAAGAATGAGGACTTTCTAGAGAAGGGACCTGAGCCGTAGCTTCTTCCTAAACAGAGAGTTGGAATCAAGCAGACAAAGAGAAGGGGGAAGGTGTTCCAGGTCCAGGGGACAGCAGGAGCAAAGGCCCAGAGGCTCCTGCGCGGGAGCCTAAGCCGGGCCGTCCTTCCATCATGGCACCCCAGGGAGGTGGGGAAGATCAGAAGGAAGGTTAGAGTCGGAGGCCATGTCACAGAGGGCGCCTTATGCTCACTCTCCAAGCTTGGACTTTGTCCTGCAAACAGTGGGAAGCCACTGGACGATATAACAGGAGAAAGTGCACATTTTAAACAGGCCATCCGTGAGTATGAGGAGAGATGTGGCTTTTCTAGATGTCCGGCAGCGGCGGTGGTGAGCCGTGGACATGGGCAGTGGTAGCAGGGAAGGAGATGAGGGGGGGAGGGTTCAGGAAGTACTCAGGACACAAGGTCAGCAGGGCTTGGGGACCCGCTGGGGTGGCCTCGTGTGGTAGGTGGAGTCCTGGAGGCTGGCTCTAAGGGGCAGAGGGAAATGGAAGCCCGAGTTCGTTCCATGGGGAAAAAGAGATGCTCATGGCAAGCTGGAGGTTTGAGGTGTTATGCCACTGGGCGAAATCACTGTCCATATTCTCTGTTAAAGGAAACAGTATATATCACACTTTAGAATGATTTCATTCTTTTTAATGTAAGGGTTAAAATGAAAGATTTGGGCACCCAAAGGAACTAGCTTCAATTTTCTAGAAAATTGTGGGATGTGAATAACCTCATTCCCTGAGGCAGATAAGTGAGGAATTGCTGTGATGTCAGTGTGCCTTCACACGCAGTGAATTACATTAATCAAGCAGCTTATCCATCAACAGTTTATAAGAGTCTTCGGGACTCAGAAGTTGTTTACTTCACGCATCCGAATCTCTACAAAGCTGTTTTGGAGAAGCTTTGGCCTTAGCTCAGCTTTTCAATGACTGGTCCGGGGGCAGAGGTGAATGTAATCATCTTCTTAGAACACAAGAGAATTTCCTAGAAAAAGAGCAGCAAGGAACACCATGAACAGCATTGCCTCATGCTCTTGGGATGATCTTTTCACCACCCAGCTCATTTGAGAAAAGAAACCAACGTGCACGTCCGGAAAGGGAAGAGGGTCAGAAAGGCACAATTACCAGGGCCTCAAAGTGCTGTCGCTGGTTGGGGCCACTTCACAAGTTCACCACAAACCATGGTGGAAAAGAAAATGGGGCCTCCATAGTTACAGCTGCAATATTATGGGATGAGCTTGTTAGCATTCTCATCAGTGCCTTCTACATTTGGTAACTATCGAGAGAGTTGTTGGAGGAGCTAATCTACCTGTTAAAGGATTCCCTTAAAGTGGGTCTTGCCCCCGGGTGCACGATGGAATCACTTGGGGAGCTTTCAAAAGGTCCGATGCCTGGGTCTCACCGCCAGAAAGTCTGCCCTTGTTGATCTAGAGCGTGGCCCGGGCATCAGGATTCTTTAAATCTCCCCAGGTGATTTTAATGTGCGACCAGGGGTGAGAAGCAATGCATTGAAGCCAACTGCTGGCACTTTACAAAATTTTTCACAGTAGAAAGTTTTAATATTCACTTGGCAGAAAGTATGTAACTGAATTTACAAGATCTAAAAATATTTGAGTTAAGGCAAAAAGCAAGAAAAAAGAAACGCCCCCTTTTTGCTCAAAGAGTCACAGCTGTGCTGAGCCTGTTAGACGATCGGACAGCTGGGCCACTGACTCCCAGTGTGAACCCCAAAGCTGACATGACAGGACGTGCACCCAGCACGTGTAAGCTCACCACTTGTGCTTTTCTCTGCCGAACTAAAATCGAACTCAATTTCAAAAAGTAGGAGTCTGTATAGTTGTCACTAGCATGTATCAAGAACTTAGCAAGTGCTTGGCCCTATTCTAAATGCTTGATGTAATATTTGCTAATTTATTTAATTCCCCACGCTATCCCATTTCAGAGATGAGGGTGTGGAGGCACAGAGAGGGTCAGTAAGCTGGCCAAGGTCATGGCTAAGAAATGGAAGAGCCGAGATTTGAACCCGGGGCGCCGGAGCTTGCACTTTTAACCCCCACACTGTACGGCCTTCACAGCAGAAACCCGAAACGAGAATGGGGAGAGGGAGAACTGGATGTATGCGTCTTGGGGTTTCTGGCAAGCACCGCGTGGGCATGGTGGCGGGTACAGGAATGAGCCAGGGATCTGCCTCAGGGGCTTACAGGCTTGTAAGAAAGGTTGAGGCAGACACAAAGGACACCGCCAAAAAGTAGAACAAGAAAAGTGCCCTAAGAGAAGCATAAACGAATGCGAATGAGGGCCCGGAGGAGGAGAGATTGTTTTTTTTGTTTTGTTTTTTAAATCCGGAAAGCTCCCAGGAGGATGCAGTGTCAGAATAATTCCTTCTGACTGTGGCACAGGGGGAGGTGGAAGGAGGCTGGGCCTTGTTCCAGGGGGCATAGCTGGGTCCCTCACTACGATGGAACCCAGCATGCTCTCACGTGTGCAGTGAGCCAAGTGGAGCTCTGGAGGCAGAATTTCCAGAGGGGAAAGTCAGCTGGCTCTGTCCCCCAGCCCTGAATTTATCTCTCCTTTGCGGGTTTGTCACGGTCATACCTGTTGCTGCCCCTTGCCCAGCCCCACCTGTGCACCTACTTCCCTCCCCCATCAAAAGTGCAGCCAAGCAGGGAGAAAAGCCTCTTTCTTTGCTGCCTTTGGCAAGTTGGGGCAGCTGTCACTTTGAAAAACTTTGATAAATCTTAAGGAAGAATAAAGGGAAAATAGTATATGTTTAATATTATGTGAGTATGGCAATAGTCAAGTTTCTGAATACAAGGTTTCTGATCCCATATCCCAGTAGAAGGAACTATATGGGCCACAAAATCTCTGTATCGTTAAATAATAACCCACTCTAGACCAAAGGGTTGGTATAATCTCACATGTACCATCTCTAGCTTCTTTCCCTTAGGGCTCCCCTGCTTGAGTTGCAACAGCAATTGGCTATTAATCTATCCTTCCATCCCTCCATCCTCCTCCTTCCTACCCACCCATTCACCCAGCATAAACTTATTGAACACCTACTATGTGATGACCACTATGGTAAAAATTAAATGGTCAATATCTTTCTGCGCCTCTCACCATCAAGAATAAATCTGATTCTACCCCACTATGTTAGATTGGATGCTTGTTCTCAATTTTTCACTCCTTTTTCTGCCAATAGAACAGAAAAAGTATACTTCCCTGTCCCCATTGACTTTGGCTTGGCCATGTGACTTGCTTGGCCAATGAAATGTTAGCATATATGCCATAAGTGAAGGCTTTCAATGTTCTAGATCAGTTGTCCCCAACATTTTTGGCCCCAGGGACTGGTTTCATGGAAGACAATTTTTCCGTGAACTGGGATGGAGGGGGAGGGGGAGCGATGGGGAGTGGCTACAAATACAGGTGAAGCTTCACTCCTGGCCTGCCGCTCACCTCCTGCTGTGTGGCCCTTCCTAATAAGCCACAGTACTGGTCCATGGCCTGGGGATTGGGGACCACAGTTCTAGATGTTTGGCTTGTGCTTTTTTACTTCTCTTATCCTTCACAAGAACATACCCTGTGTAGCTGCTGCTCCCAGAATGAGGAAATATGAGAGTAGACGTAACTCAGTCTACAAACTAGAGGCAAGCTCAGCACAACCATAGCTAACCTACAGACCTCTGAACAAGAAAAACAGATGTTTTCATAGTAAGACATTGAGAATTGGGGGCTGCTTGTTGTTAATACATAGCACTTTCTGGCAATAGCTAATACACCAGATAAGGACTAGACCAACCAAACAAGAGAGTCCCTCCACGTAACCCCACATCATTTTCTTTTCTTTTCAACTGCTAAAATTCTAAACTTTTTCGTATGCATGTCCCAATTCCAGGGTCCTCCTCTCTGCTCCACTTTGCAGTTTGAGAGCTGATGGGAAGAGCTGTGGCAGTCAATACCACCGATGGATGGCCAACCCCTTCCAGACCTCAGCTATTGACTGCCAGGAGCATCCCTTATCCTATGGGGGGAAGTGGCCTTACCAAAGTTCATTATCACCAAGACTGAATCACACATATAATAATTGGAAGTCATACTGAATGGTACAAGTAAGGCCTATTGCTCATGCAGAATAAAAATTTTGTGCTTAATTTTTCATGAGATTGGGAAACCTTTGAAGGAGTTTGAGTATAACAGTGTTGATGGAACAGTGACACGTGGCTGAGGTACTCAGCAGAGGGATTAAGAAAACGGGCTTTGGAATCAGAGACCTGGATACCTGCCTGACATTTGTCACTTACCAGCTGGGTGACTTGGGGAAGGCTACTAAATGCCCCTGAGTTGGTTTCATCTGTAAATGAGGGATAACATGCAGGGATTAAATGGGTATTGTATATAAGGTGCCTAGTACAGTATCTGGCATATAGTAGGTGCTAGCACACGGGAGTGGTTATTAAGATGATTTAGGAACATAACTCCACAGCAGCATAGGACATAGTAGGGGAAAGGGAGGCCAAAATAACACACTGAGGGGATACTGTGTGCCAGGCAGTGTTTTGAGTAATTTACATTTATTAACAAATCTCACAACAACCCTCCAAGGTAAATACTATTATCCCCATTATATAGGGGAGGAAACTGAAGGACAAAAATATAAACTTTTTTGAGACCACATAGCTGGTACACTGTAGATTAAGAATTTGAACACAGGCTGGCTCCAGAGCCCTGGTTCTTAATCCCCATGCATACTGCCTCTGAGCAGAGAGGCTTTTTAGAAGGGTGGATAGGGAGTTCATATGTACCAAGAAGCAGACTTGACTAATCTAGTTTCCAAGGGCAGGAAAAGGAGGAAACCAATGAAAGGAGTAACGCAGAGGTATAATCTAGTGAGCTCATTTGGTAACCAACTGCAAGCAGTGGGTGTTGGAGGAAGAGGCAGAGCTTATTCTACTATGTTTGATTTTTGCAAATTATGAAAAGATAAATTCTCAGTAAGTTGTATGTTCTAAGAAATTACATCATGTCCCAAGAAGTTATCATGAGATATTTGAGAAACTTGAAGCATCTCTACGGTGGGTGGAGAATCAACCCAATCTTGGACTGCTGTTATTGAACTATGAGACGACAAGCGAACTTCCACTTGCCCTGTTTTCCAACCCAGAGATTCCACTTCTATGTTATGCCAAAGCCATCCCCATCAGAAGGGCCTCTGTGTCCAAGTCTCAAGTAAATGAAAATTATCAAAATGCACATCCAATTCTGATGTTGAATGTCTGCCTGAAAGTCAATCACAACTCTCCACACTTTCCAAAGAATGACTCCCTCGCATGTGCTGCCCCCCCAACTCTTCTCTTTTTCCTTTGGTGAGTTCAATAGACTGTCCTTATATTATGGATTCAAACTTATTTACTTTAAAATTTTTGTTTATTACATAGAGAAACATGTTTTCCTTGTTTAATTGACATATTTTTCTATTTAATACTTTGAAACGTTATCAGGGTCTAAACATCCTACAACTTCAAGAATGCATTCTTTCACAATTTCTACGTCACTGAATGGCTTCCCTTTTCCCCCCAAGTATTTACGCTACTTTATAAGTTGCTTCAGTGGCATTATTTCCAGACCTTATGGCTGCTTGGAAGAATTGTCTTTGATTTTGCTTTTCATCTTTTAATTTCTGCAATACAACCTTTCACGCCTCTCCCTCTAATTTAAAATATTTGTGGTCCTTATGAGTGTCATAATGCTGATGAGCATTGAATTTCTTTAATGTTGATATTATAGTATCACAAAGCAAGCAAATCATCTCATCTTTAGCAGAAACAAGATAACATTGCAATTCCCAATCCTCGTTAAAAAAAATCTGTTTTCTTCCTTCAGTGTTCTCTTGGTCTTCTTTGACATCATGGGCTGTTAGCAGACAGAATTAAAAAATACCGTCGAGCTGTGCAACTATTCACAAATTTCACTTCAAACAAGCACAGTGCACCATTGTCAAAAGCTGATAACGGACTGGCATACTTGACCCCCATAAACTGTCGCCAACCAGCCTCATGCAGTAGTGGTGCCCCCACCCCAGTCAGGTGGGGGAAGTTAGAACTTAAATCATGAGTGTAGCAGCTGTCAATTTAGCCCTTATGGCTTACTAATGTTCTAATTGTGCCCGTCAATCTGGAAGGATTATTTCATTGAAACTTATTTTACTCTTTGGTATTTTAAATATGTTCATTTAAAAAAATATATAAAAGACAAAAATGTATTAATAAAAATAAAAATTCGTTCTGTAAAATTTGGATTCAGTCAAAAGGCTGCACTTAAGGACCTAGAAAGCCACATGTTCTTCACCCCTGGTCTTACTGTTTAAGCCCCTGCTGCTCAGGTGCAGTGTGATTGCCTGGAGCATCAGCATGCCTGGGGGCTTGTTAGAAATGCAGAAACTCAGCTTGCCCCAGACCTTGCGAATCAGAATCTGCATTTTAGCAAGAGTTCCAGGTGATTCCATCAGTTTGAGAAGTGCGGATTTAAGCCGTTTCTGATTACGCTTTTTGGTGTTGGTAGCTAGAAAGCAAACTGATGTCCTGTCTTACAAACGGACGGCAAAGATCTTGTTTTTATATCACCACCAAGAAAAGGATACAAGGAAAAGATGATAGTGTTTCTACTTAGGCAATTCTTTGGGAAATTAGAAAAGTTCCCCGGCTCTTTAATCAGCTCTATTTCCAAAATCAAGAGGAAGAAACTCATAATCACATAGTGAATGTACTTTTTTTTTTTGTCTTCAAAGCGTAGTGAAAACAGCTTTTAACGGTCTTGAGCTCACGAAAAATGCAAGCAGGTCATATACCTCTTGAGTCAACATCTCCAGGTAAACAAAGAGCAAAAGGGGCAAGAAATAGAAAGAGAACAAGATACGGATAGAAGGCGGGGGGAGCTCTAAACTGTTTACTTGGTTTAGATCAAATTTCCTCGTCTCAGATTTCCTCATAAATTTAGTTACTCAAGAGTAATTGTGGTTCCCATCCAGATTGCAAACATGATAATAACACAAAATGAAAATAATTCTGTGTTGTAAGAAAAAACAAGATACTCTCACTGCATTGTTATTCCTGAAAAGACTACTCGAGTTTCTTGAGGTTGCCCAAATGAGGCAATTTCATAAGTCGTTCTGTGTTTACACTGAGTTTAAGCAACTGTTACAATAGAAGAGACCACTGTGATTACTTCATGGTCTGTTGATGGACTTTTAACCAAACCAATTTCAACAATCAAAAAATTCTGTAGCCTTTTTTCTTTTTCAGGAAACTTCACTATTTTGTTTTGTCTTTTGACAACAGGCTATTGAGAAATCATTTAGGTTGGTGCATATTATAAAAAGTTATTAAGATTATTATGCATTTCTGCATTTCTGAAATCTCATTATATTGGAGTAGATAGCTTAGGAAAAATTACGTGAGAGTTTAAAGATTAAGCCAATGTATTGTTTAGTGATCATCCTATTTATTTAAAAAAAATTAAGGCCTGAGGTTCACAAATTTCATTGGCATTTTACCCTTGGAATCACTATCTTGACACTATGGAATCACTGGGAGAATAAATGGAGGCACGCTATTCCACGGTGTTCATAAAAGCAATCAAGTGGCATGGTACAAACCCAAAAGAGACTCCAAAAGAGAAAATGAACCACTTGAAAACCTTTCTTTGGGCAGTTTAAATATCTGCGGGAAAGGATAGCCGAGCTAATTAGAAATAACTCCTGAACTGGATGTTTGTAGATTTCTCATTAATGAACTAAAAGAGACAACCTATTCCCGATAAGTCACTTGGAAGTTCATGGCTCTAACTGCACATGTGTCTCCATAATCTTTTCCACTCCTGGCTGTCTGCTTTGCTTTCCTTTTTACCATCTCCAGTGGGTGGAAATGTACCAGAGAAAGCAAAGGAAAAAAGTTAAGATGCATCTTTGAGTGGCTTCAAGGGTTGACTGAAAGATTTGCCTCAAGAGGGGCTGGCAAGAGATGATGTTTGTGCACTTCGTGTGGAGCTCACGTATCTGTGTTCTCCTGGACTCCCTTCTCATGGGAACGTGGCCCTATTTCTTCTGTCGGTTGCCTCTTTAATTCTCAGTATTCAGACAAAGATGAAGCCGAGGGGTTTCACATGGGATTATCAAGCACTTGTATCTACTGTACACCTGACATGAGGCCTTACAGGCACTGCGTGAGACACAAATCTATGGGACTTGTTTCCCTATCTATAAAAAAAACAAAAAAATCCTTACAGTCCAGCTGGGAAATGAAAACTAAGTCACACTGAAGTTTTGTTTTCTTTTTGCCCTCAAGTTTTATAGCTTGTAGTAAACTTGGATTATTAAGTTGTCCCCTTGTACAGATAAACTCTTTGGGCCTCAGCTTTATTAAGAGGCTTCACTCAAAGTCTCACAGATGATAAATGACTAAACTAGCATCGTGGGCTTTTTGGTTCCTAGAACAGCACTCCCTTTCTATTTCTCAGTGCCTCTCAGCGAATAATCTCCGTAAGATACTTTTTTCATGGTGCTTCCTGGATGCCAAACTCTCTTGGCTTTCCTCCTGACTGCCAGCTCTTTCTCCATCACCCTTGTTGAATTTTTTTTCAATTCCTCAAACTGTAAATATTGCCAGGCCCTGGGTCTCTATCCTGAGACCGCTTCTCTATTTACTCCCCTCCACTGGTGACCTCATCCAAGTCATAGCTTTAACTCTCATCCATTGCTGATGCATATCCCCCTTCCCTCCAGGTCTACACATCCATCTGTCTACCTGGCATCTCTTTGGGATGCCTAAGAGGTACCTCAAGCTTAGCATGTCACCAAACTAACTTTGGCTTTTCCCCCTCAAACTTGCTCTTCCCAGAATCTTCCCCAATTCAATAAAAGGCAACTCCATTCTTCTAATGTTTCAAGCCCAGAAGCCTGGACATCATTCTTGACTCTTCTATTTCTTCCCATGTCCATTGCATCAGCAACTTCTGTTGGCTCTACGTTCAACAAACAGCCTAAATCTGACCACCTCTCACCGCTGCCACTGCTATCATCCTGGACCAAGCCAACATCAATTCTCAAGTAGATCATCGCAATAGCTTTGTAACAGTTCGCCCATTTCCACCCTTCATCTCTTGGAGCATACCCTTAACACGGAAGCTGGAAGGATCCTGTTAACAGAAGCCAGATCATATCCCTCTTCTGGCTCAAAGCCCTCCAGTGGCTTTCCTTTTCCTACTTAGATTAAAAGCCAAAGTCCTCAGAAGAGCCCACCAAAGGCCATATACCATCTACTACCTTGTCCTCCCCCTGCCCCCTTCACCACCACCTGGACTTCATCTCCTTCCTGCTGGTCTCTCCTCGCTCACTCTGCTCCAGTACACTGACCTCCTTGCAGCTCCTCAAATGTGTCAGGGATACTTCTACCTCAGGGCCTTTGTACTTGCCATTCTTTCTGCTGGGAACACCCTACCCCAGATATTTGCTCTGCTTCCTTCCCTCAGCTCCTTCATACCTCTTCTCAAATGTCATCTCAGTGAGACCTCCTTTGACTTTCACATTTAAAACTGCAAGCACTCCTCTGCCATATTGGAACTGTCTATTCTCATTACTTTTATTTTTCTTGATTGTATTTATCCCATCTGATATGCTTTACATATTTGTTTATGATATTATTAATACTTAGGTATTGCCAAATGACTATTAAAAACCCTGGAATACCATGGCTTGAAGAAAATAGATGTGAACAGTCTGGGCCAGTGGGGTATCTCTGCTCCAGTCATTCAGAGATCTGGGGTTTTTCCATTGTGTTGCTCTGCCATGTCCATGGGCACTGATCCCATCTACACAGTTGAAGCTGGGTCACCACCAGGTCCTGGTTCCAGCTAGTGGAAAAGGAGAAGCGAACATGGAAGAAGCATAACCAATGTCTGAAAGTCCATTCCAGGAAGTAATGTCAGTCTCTTCTCACATTTCGTTAAGAGTTTAGTCACATGACCACACCTAACTAAGGGAGGCTGCGAGATGTAGTTTAGCTGAATGTCCATTTTCCAAGGAAAAAGCAGAAAATGGATTTTTTGTGGACATCTATCAACATTTACTATCTGTATCCATTCTGTCCCATTAGAATAAGAGCTCCATGAGGATAGGAATTTTTGTCAATCTTATTCATTTCTGTATTTGGAGCACCCAGCATAGTGCCTGGCACATTAAAAGAGCTCAATAAATATTTGTTAAATAAATGAAGGAATGGTGGCTGTGGAGTCTTTCCTCCTGGGGTTAACGGCAAACATATCTCCCCTAGGACAACCTGGCATTGACTTTTTTGACTAGATCACCTGAGAGCTCATTAGACTCCTCCATTTATGGAAATTGGCACTGAGTCTTCCCTTTTACTGAATCTTGGTAGGGGAACAGTTGCAAATTCTATATCCACCAGTGTAATACAAAAGCAGCCCCTATATATTGAAAGATTACCTTGGCCATGGGAAAAGGAACATATTCCCAGGCAACAGGGTGGAGGGTGGGAGGAGACTCTGGTTTAGTAAGGGTGTCCCAGAATTATGTCCTGCAGTGATTCAAGATGGCAGGAGTCAGAATTAGTTTATTTAATCAATAAAAAACCTGTTGATTGAAATCCTTATCTGTTCCATGTTTCCTAATAAGTTTTTATTAGAACCATAGTTCCCCACCCCTAACTATGGGGAATATTTGCTCTGCTAATTAACCAGAATTAAAAGAATTCAAAGAGCCTAGACAGTGGCCTGAGAAAGACTCTGACGGTCTGGGAACTTGAGTTCCTGTCTCTCCCACCCTCTTGCTTCCCCTGGCAGACAGAACCCTTCCTCAACTCATCCCCTGCCCAGGTAGAGCATACTCACACAACGGTTTTCCCCCAGATGTCCAAAATACAGCTTTTTAAAACTTACAGAATCCAAAGCACCTTGTAACTGGCTTATAGGGCCAGTCGTATTTTACCAAAAGTTTCCTAGTGCAAACAGACGCCTCTGATGTAAGGGTTGGCTCTGCTGGGCTCCAGGAGCGGAAGAGAGGAAATAACCATGAAGCCCAGGAACAGAAAAAAAAAAAAAAAAGTTTCTTTCCTTCAGGAGAAAAAAATATCCCAACACCATTTTCAACTTAAACTAAGCAATGGAATAAAACGTTCCATTTTGTGTGAATTTTGTGTCTAACAGTCTGTATTTATCTAAAGTTTGTATTAACATAATCAACGGGTGTTGTTCTGGTGATTAATTCAGAACCCAAACAATTAAGCTCCAAAGTTGGCTAAAGTCACTTGAAACAAATAATCGTGAGGTGTTTGGGTTTTTATTTTTGTTTTGCTTTTCACACCTCAAAGTGTGAAGATGAAACTCCAAACCCTCCAAGTGATTTTCATGAATGTAGCCAAGATTGAGGCATCACCCCATTTACTTTGCAGAGAATATGTTGCTAAGTCACAATATATCAATGAGCTCTGGGGCAGAATCCATTTTGGTAAGAAGACCAATTGCTACAAAGCCACATTTGCTTTGGAAGTTAGGCTGAAATACTTATCTATGGTTCTGAAGCCTTCTCCCCCAACCCAGGTCTTTTGGAAAATGGTAAATGCCTCAGAACTCTTTAAAGATACTGACATTTCAATTTGTACGCTTCCCTTGTTGGATATTCTGGGGCACTGACCAAAAATATTAGGAAGGAGCAGTGAATAAATGGAAAGAGATTCAAGACAGGGCTTTTAAAAGAAAGGAGAAATTATACACCCCCCTCTAAAACCATTGTCTGTGATTAATGTGTGGTTCCATCCACTTCCAAATGATTACCTTTTGACCCATTTTTACATTATAGTTGGTTATCTAATATCATTTTTAATTTTTCAGATTTTTGAGAAGACTTATATTCATGCATGAGAATATTGTTTCCTTTGCCTTCTCCTTACATTTGAATTTCCTGAGAGAGCCCTGGGTAACACTCCCCAGTTTGGGGGAGCTGAAGGCAGAACCTGCTTACACAGATCTATGTAAAAGCATTTGACATTGGTTCCTTATTTAGTTAGCAATTTAAGATTATTCTAAAGAAAAAAATTCAACCAATTCTACTGAATTTCTGTTACATTTCTCTCCTCCTCCCCAAAACAATTCCTGTTTCTGAGTTTCCTGTTCCCACTTCAGTTTAAACTTTGGATGGTAAAAGCTGTATGTTAGCCATTGTTAGAAAGCCTAAGTCCCCAATTTCCAAAGAGCACCTGAAAGTTGAACCATGAGGGAAAAAAAGCATGAATCATGAAGTGTCCAGAATGGGCAAATCTATAGAGATAAAGTAGATTAGTGGTGGCCTGGAGCCCGGGATAAGGGGGGGGTTTCTTTTGGAGGAATGAAAATGTTCTAAAATCAGATTGTGGTGATGATTGCACAACTGTGAATATACTAAAGACCATTGAATTGTATGAATGGGTGAATTGGATATGAATTATATCTTAAAGCTGCTTTCTTTCTAAAAATGAACACTGACTAGTTTAAGCTTCAAGCAAGTGTCAGAGACACTCTCCTATAAACCCCCATACACACGCTTGCGCCGTTCCTGCCCCCAACCACCTCACCAACTCCATCCCCAGCCGCGTAAGGCAGGGCAGACCTAGGCTGGCCCAAACGGAAAGAACAGGCTCTTTTCAGCAAGAAAGACTGAAGATCAAAAAAAGGAAATTTTTTTGGAGATGGGACTCTAAAATAAATAACTAAACATTTAAAAAAGGAAATTGAGTCATTATTACTTCCATTTGTGAGAAAAATCATTGTTTTCCAGCGTTACCACACACATTATTCAAACGCTGAAAGCAAGTCTGTCACTCCCCTCAGAAACGTGGGTGATACACAAAGTCCCACCTCATATGTCCTTGTTCACACCTCTGCTTGAGCGAGAGACAGTGTGTCATTTAGCTTTAGGAGTGAGCTATTCAAAATGTTGGAAATATGTTGTAAGTTTTATGAGAGAAGTTAATGTGTGAGTGGAGAGCAGTTCTACAAAGACTGCATAGGACTTCCTGGGTGTGAAACGAAGAAAGTCAAGAAGAAAGCAAAAGGTATTCTCAATATTTGATCTGCATAGAACTTAAAGGAAGGTACAGTTGCCACATCCCCATCCCCCCCCTTCTTTGTCCCTTTGGTGACGAGGAAGGTTAGCTGATCTTTGGGATACGGGAGGATTTGTTTCTGTGGGTCAGTGAGGGGAGACCGGTGTTTAGGATGGTGTGGATGCACATTAATTCCATATTTGCCACTTTCATTGAAGCCCACCTGGGGGAGGGAATGACAATCATAGACCACTCAATATTCAAGGGCAAGATACCTTTTCAAAGAACAATTTTGTTGAGACATGGAACATTAAGTGAAATCAACCAAGCACAGAAAGATCAATCTGAATGTTCTCACTCATATATGGGAGCTAAATATTAAAACAATTGATTTCACAGAGATAGTAGAATGATGGTTACCAGAGGCTGGGAAGGGTAGCAGGGAGGGGGAGATAAAGTGGGGATGGTTAATGAGTGCAAAAATATAGCTGGATAGTTAGATAGAATGAACAATATTTGATAGCACAACAAAGTGACTATGGTCAATAATAAGTTATGGTATACTTTAACTGAAAGAGTGGAATTGCAATGTTCCTAACACAAATGATAAATTTTTTTGTTGAACACTGGACATTTGATAAGGAATTAATGTCAAGCATTTATAAGAAGCGATACTGGTATTATGATTGTCTTTTTAAGAAAGAGTCCTTTTTGAGTTACATACTGGAATATTTATGAATAAAACAATGTTATAGTTGAGATTTGCTTCAAAACATTTAGGCAAGGAAGAAGTAGGTGGGTGTAGAGGATGAAACAAGATTATTGGGCATGAGGGGTTAAAGGGTGTATCGAGTGAAAGAGGCAAGGGGGGTTGTTATACTGTTCTGTCTACTTTTATAAATGTTTGACATTTTTCGTAACAAAAAGCTTAAGCATTTTAAGAAAACAGTGTTTTAAAAGCATTCAGAACAAAAGTTGGGACCCGTGGCCAAAGATGCTAAAAAGGGGCTTAATAGAAATGAAACACTTTGCAAAATAGTCTACAATATTAGTTACAATAAAAAACTATTGCCAAATGTGAATGGAAATGCCATTCCGTAATCAAGTTCAAGTGGATGACAATATTCCAGCAGTGTCTACCTCTGTCACCCATTTCCGAAGGGAGTTGACCCAAATAGGAAGTGGCACAGCCGGGCCCGATTAGGAGTAGCCGTCTAACAGGGCAGGGCACACTGGCCCCATGGCCTCTTGGACTGCACACGCTACCCTGCCAATCCCAGGAGTTCCCCAGCTGAGAGGAGGAAGGAGGGACTTAATAATGGAAAAACAACATTTTTTTAAAAAGCTAGAAATGATTCTATTGTGGGCTTTTTTTTTTTTTTGAGGGGAGGGATAAGAATTCTAGTTCTTATTTGCCTCAACAACATAAATATCCCCTGTCATAGAATTTCTTATTCCTTCACATTCATGCAGTTTGGCTGGTACATAGTATGACACATACTGAAATTTCAACTAGCATGATACTCATCAGGGCCTTCTATTAACCAGGATTTTGCTATACTCTCTGTTCAAGAGAAAATTGAGACTAATAACCAAAAAAAAAACAAAACAAAAAAAAAAACACAATGGGAGGATTTGTTTTTCTCAAAAAAATTCTATATAATTTGTACGTTGAATTTGCATCCATCGTTATAATATTATAACTGCACTCTAGATCAGGAGTCAGCACACTGTTTCTGTAAAGAGCTAGATGTTAACAGCAAGTATTTTAGGCTTTCCAGGACCAGTGGTCTCAGCTGCAGGTATTCAACTATGCCATTGTAGCAGCCATGGATGATATATGAACAAATGGGCATGACTCTGTTCCAATAAAATTTTATTTATAAAAATAGGCAGCAGGCCATGGTTTGCTGACCCCTGATAATAAGCTTTATCAACAAAGGGACTGTATTAGTTTCCTATAGCTTTTGTTAACAAATTACCACAAATGTAGTGGCTTAAAATAACACAAATTTTTTATCTTACAGTTCTGGAGGTCAGAAATTTGAAATGGGTCTTTCTGGGTTAAAATCAAGGTGTTAGGAGGGTTGTGTTTCTTCTGGAGGCTCCAGGGGAGAATCCCTTTCCCTGCTTTTTCCAACTTCTATGGGCTGCCAGCACTCCTTGGCTTGTGGCCCCTTCCTCCATCTTCATAGCTGGCTATAGCTGTCAGAATCTTTCTCACATTGCATCACTCTGATCTTTTCTGACTCTCTGTCTTCCACATTTAAGGACCCATATGAGACCATTGGGCCCACCTGGATAATCTAGAATAATCTTGCTATTTTTTAGTGAGCTGATTAGCAACCTTAATTCCCCTCTCCATGTAACATAGCATACTCACAGGTTCCAAGGATTAAAACAGGGGCATCCTTGGAAAGGCCATTATTCTGTCTACCGCAGGGCCTAATAGGAAATAATCTATTCACTAATCACACTCTGGTTAGGTTTTGCTCATCCTTGGGAGTTGGCTCATGTCATTGGCAAAGATGAGGGTACATCAGCAGCAGAAGAATAACACTTCCAGTTTTAAAAGCAAGACAATGAGTTCACTGTGATACAGAGGACTGTGTGTTCATCAGTAGATATCATAGTACGCTGGGGAAGTAGCATGGGACACAATTGAGGGTGTGGGCCCTAGAGGACAGTGATTCACATCTCTGCCCCAGCACTTAGGGGACTTTGAATCAATTACTTTCTTCGTGGCATCAATTTCCTCATGCATCAGATAGGAATAATAGCACCTACCTTGCAGGGTATTGTACATATTAAATGAGATAATGCATGGGAAGCAATTAACCCAATGCCCCTGCCTACCATTAATGCTGTTTCTGCAAAACTGTGGGATCCTACTGAGTTGAATCATATCCCTTTGAACACAATAGCTACATGGAGAAAGCATGCTATGGCCTAATTTCCCTGCAAGGCAAATTTTGGTTCTACCCCCACTTACAGTACCCCCAAATTATAATCGGGTCCTAATTATGAAGTCTAAAGCAACATTTAAATGGCCTCAAAATAGTGCTATATATGAGCACCTAGTTAATAAAAACCTTCCGGGAATGATAATACCTCAAAATATTTACTCTTAAATTACTCTGGCAGACCATTCACCGGGGACACTGCTGAGGGCTTGCCAATAAACAGCACTTGTCATATGGTAAAAATAGATGTCAGAAAGCCATTCAATAAATGCAACAGCTTTTATAGTCCCAAGAAACAGTATTAAGTTGCTTTAGCCAGGGTATGGAACAAAGCTCGTTCAAATATAAAAGCAGAATTATTTTTCTCATTTTTGAGAGTCAATCAGATGTTTTCAATAAGCAAATTTTCAACTATTTGGTGCATCATACATGTCCTTCTGCCAGTAAAGTATTCTTAAATATCTCCTTGGCATCTCTTAATTATTTTTGTTTTAGCGTTTTATGGAATCTAAAAAAAAAAAGGGCCAAAATTAGTTGCCCAAGGCCACCACAAAAGCCAATGGCAAACTGGTGAAAGAAATCCTAAACCCCATTTTGATGCCCCAACCACTAACATACTCATCTGTAATATTAAATGAAAACAAATTGTTCCCTCATAGAGAACTTCCATAATCTCAGGAGAAATATTGACATATCACATGTGAGTCATTTTTCTGTGGCCTGTCTGAATATCAAATTCTGACATCCTCCAAGCTGCTCCAGATTCTCACCTATTTTGTATTTATCTAGACGAGCATCCTGGGTAAAAAGATTATTCTCAAATGCATGCTAATTTTGACATTCAGGTGATTTTTCATGGCAGTTCATATGGAAAAGAATTCTTTTCTTTGAAGAAAATTATTCCGACTACTAATAGCTTTCTCCTTCCCCATCCCCAGGGCTTCCCATGTTTTTTGAATTGTCCACTTCAGAGTAAATCCTTAAAGTGAAGCTGACTCATGTGCCCCATGATTAACTGTAACTTCTTTTCCTTTCTCTCTCTAGATCCTTTCCACAATGTGAATGTTTCCCGTGATGGCTAGCCAAGGTTCCTCCGCCAGTCAAACTCAGCGCAAGATGACCACTTTTTCTAGTAAGTGGAAAGGTCTTTGAAAGCAGCTTTGAGATCGCCAGTGAACTTAGAGACAGGCTACCATCTAATTGTACTTTTAAAAATCTGATTCTGAGAGCACTAACATTAGGAAAAAGTACAAATGGGTGAAGTAGTTGTTGAGTACTTCGTCAACCTGTTTAGGTCTGCATCAACGGAATTTGGTGATTTGCTTATCAAACTAGATTTATAAAATATAACCAGAAGTTATCTTATGTCCAAGAAATGGATCTAATGTAACCAGATTCCAAATTTAAGCCCTTGGAAGAACTGGCCACACTCACAAAGGAAGGCAATTTCAATGCTGTGAATATTCAAGAGTGTATTCCTTTTTCATATTGTTCGCTGTTGTTTCATAACAATATCTTATTGTTTCTTTTAGCTGACGTGTGTTTAGAAGTATGCTTCTCTCAAGAAAACCCCATATTTTTAAAATAATAACACCCATTGGTATAAGAACACAAAATGAGTCCCAGACACTTCTGGTGAGAAGTCATAGCCTTTCTGCTGTTAGGCAATAATCTATCTAGAGCCTCAAAAAGACGTATCACCTTTAATCCAAAAATTCTAATTCTTGAAATTTATTCTAATGAAAATCATCAGCAAGGCACAGGAAAATGTATACTTTTTGTGTAGAGGCTCATCACAGCATTGTTTACAATATCAAAAAAACTAAAAACTCATCTAAAAACATAGAGACTCAAATTATATAAATTATATATCCATATTATAGGATATATCTAGCAATTAAAAATTATGTTTTAAAAAGATTTAGTAGAAAGACTTAAGATATAGTATTGAGTTAAAGAATAAATTACATGCAACATATACAGTATGATTCCAGTATATGTATACCTTTATGTGTAGTATGTGAGTGTGTATGTGTGTGTGTGTGTGTGTGTGTATAAAAGAAAAAAAAGAATGCAAGGGTATATCCCCAATATATCCAATATAGTGATAATGATTATCTCAAAGTTTCTGTACTTTTCATCCTCTCTACAATGAAGATATTTTAATTTTTAAGATCATAATACATGTTGGTGTTTTTATTTCAGAAATGGGCTTTCATAAGAAACAATCTTTGTTTCCAGGCTAGTTTCTTTTGTTGGCCATTTATCACCTTAAGTATTTACAGAGTGTCCCAAGTAGCTGGACTGGCCAGATGCCAGGTTGCTGACCGTGTTTGAGGACACTGGTGCATTAGGAGATGGGGGCAGCAGCAGCCAAGGGAGGGACTAAAGGGGCAGGGGAGACAGGAGTGAGGATCAAAAGAGAAGTGGCAGTTGTGACACAGAGATGGATGGTGTCTTTTCTCTGGACGACACAGTCATGCATGGCCCAGAGGATGCCTGAAGGCAGGACAAGGGGAGCCGGGCCAGGGTGTCAGGCCAGACCTAGCCACTGTATTGTGATCGGCACTGCCAGGTCAGCCCCAGCCCCAGGGATGGCCTTCTGGTAATGTGGTCGGGGTTTCAGCGTGGTGTGATGGAGGAACCCATGTGGCAGGTGTCTGGCTGGAAGGAGGGCCCACCCCCTGGGCTGGAGTTGGCCACGGGCCCAGAGGTGGGCTCGTATCGTAGAATGATTGAGATATGAGATGAGGATATGGAGGCTGTGGATTCAGCCCCCACAACCACAGGGAATGGGGGAGTGGGTCTTGGGAGCAGGTAGAAGCCCATTTACCAGAACAGGGACATAAAGTTGAGGCTAAACTAGCAGCAGTGGTGAATTGATGCTGAGTCCCCGAAACCTAGGCTATATTTCCTTAAATCTCTCCTGCCAATGTCAGAACTGGCAGGGACAACCAGCTAGTTTAATAAAGAGGAGGGACAATTGACCCTAGTTGTGGGAAAACAAGGCAGGATATAGCACGTGAGCACTGCAGTGGAGTCGGAAAGTTCTGTCCAAATTGTGCCTGTTGCAGTTTACAATCGATAAGACAAGTTCATGGACATCGTCCATGTGACAAAAACAGGAGGCCCTTGACAATGTGAACCTTAGCCATTCCTGCCCACATCCCTTTACATTGTCCCTACTAAAGATACAAGCACATCAATGCATCTTGGTGATTGTCAACAATGTGTCAAAAATAAAAGGTTGCTCCATATACATTTTATCATTGTTTTGCCAAATAAAGGAGAAACCTGTACAGGTTGGAAATTTTAGTATTGCTATACCAATGCCTCTACTAAAAACTCATAAGCACAATTTCTAACTCATAAATTTCAATGAAAATGTCCTACTATACAAAAGATTCTAGCTAATCTATTTTTATAAAGATTCTTTGATATTTAAATATTGCACTGGAATATAAGGTTGAATTTTACAATATTTTTCTCCTTCAGATCTAAAAGTTGGAGATGTTACTATAAACTTTACTGGAAACAAAGAAATACCTTTTGATGATAGCCCACATGTGATTGGTTTTCCCAAAAGTACAATTTCTTTCTTTTTTTTTTTTTTTGAGACAGAGTCTTGCTCTGCTGCCTGGGCTAGAGTGCCGTGGCATCAGCCTAGCTCACAACAACCTCAGACTCCTGGGCTCAAGCTATCCTTCTGCCTCAGCCTCCCGAGTAGCTGGGACTACAAGCATGCGCCACCATGCCCGGCTAATTTTTTCTATTTTTAGTTGTCCAGCTAATTTCTTTCTATTTTTTAGTAGAGACAGGGTCTCGCTCTTGCTCAGGCTGGTCTCGAACTCCTGACCTTGAGTGATCCACCCGCCTCGGCCTCCCAGAGTGCTAGGATTACAGGCGTGAGCCACCGCGCCTGGCCCCAAAAGTACAATTTCTACTCCAGTAGACCCTTATTTCCATGGCTTAGAGCAAGAGCAATGGTTCTCAACCTTGGCTTCCCATTAGAATTGTTTGGGAGCTTTTATGATTCCCAGAGCCCATACAGCAGACAAATGAATCAGAATCTCTGGGGTTGAAACCCAGGCATCAGGATTTTTTTTAAGGTCCCAAGACAATTTAAATATGTGGTCAAAGTAATCATATTAATTTATTGCCCAAACCAGGACACCATTAAGAGTGAAAGGCATAGCTATTACTGATTACTTTGGGGCAGTAGAGTACACAAGTTAAGTCCTGGCTATACTGGGATATATGGTCACTCTAGTTTTGGCTGTCAGCTAATGTCACTCTGTTCCTTAAGATTTACAAAGGCTTATATGAAAGCTCCACACCCCTTGGGAAATCTCAGTGTTTCTGGAATCTCCTGAGAATATTTTTAATTACCTCTAATTGTAATTTCTAACTTTAGTCGAATTATCATTCTCCGCTTGGCCTCTTGGAGCTTTTTTCTCATCTCCACCCTGAGAATACCCAAAAAGGGGACCTAGGCCCTTCTCCTTGTTCTCAGCCCCACTTCCCAAAATAAATCCCCTGAGGCTCCTGGGCGTGGCTAGATCTAGCTAAGGGAGATCATACTTAAACCACCATATAGAAGATCATTTAAAATGTAATATTCAATTTCCTTGTTCCTGAAAAGTCCCTCAGCCGTCTCTACTGCCCAGGACTTCAGTCTCTATCATATTTCTTGACTCTTCCTCTTTTTCCTATTTCATTTTCTCATACTCCTGAGTTCTTGTTCCTTTCTTATGCAGGGCAATTTACCATCTCTTCAGTGCTGCCTTCTAACCGGTGGCTTCGGGACTTCCCTGTCCATTCGGAGCAGCTTATCAAAGGCCTTTCTCAAACAAAGATGGTTCCTTTTTTTAGAGAAACTCAAATACCAGCTGGAAAACATAATATTTTTACTCCCTCCACTGCACATGGACTTAGATATCCTTTGTGTCAAAACCCACTAGAGATCTGCTAGGCTCAAATCAAAACTAAGTGTTGCAAGGTATTGGCAAGCCTGAAGAGCAATTGGAATTCTCATAGGTACTAGTGGAAGTGTAGAAAGATGCAACCACTTTGGAAAACTGTTTTGCAGTTTCAGTAAAGTTTCACACACATCTATCTTGTGATTCATCAATTCTAATACTAGGTATTTATTCAAGAGAAATAAAAATATGTCCCCAGAAAGATTTTTGCAAGAATGATCATAGCAGCCTCATTCATATTAGTCCCAAACTGTAATCATCAATTATGTCCATCAACAGGAGAATGGATAAACAAATTGAGGTACATCCATACAATTAAATACTAATCACATCCATAGCTTGGATGAATCTTACATTATACTGAGTGAAACAAACTGGACACAAGAATACATATTGTATAATACTATGTGTATGAAATCCTAGAATAGAGAAAATTAATCTATGGTGTTAGAAGTAAGAAAGTGAGATGAGAGATATTTTCTATATCTGGTGCTGTATGGTGGTTACAGCGGTGAATACAAATGAAAAAAACTCATTTAACTGCATACTTACACACTACGCACTTTATTCTGTATAGATTATATCTCATGTTTTTAATCAGAAAAAAGAACCCCCTCAAATATAACCTGCTAGCACATATTCGGACCTTAAAGTGTGTAAAGACTCATATCCTTAGGGGGAAAGGTAGGAAGTAAAACCTGGATCCTGCTACATATCATGCTCTATGAGAGACACTTAACATAGAAGAATTAGACTTTCCCAAGAAATACTAGGCAATCCTAGGAACCAAATGCAATTCTGTGTCATTTCTTATCAGGCTCTTTCAAAGAGTAAGTATTTCAGGCATTTTAATGGCAAATGGAACTTTTAAGGAATTTTCATTTCTAGGTAGACTAATAGTTTTCCCAGTAGTTCACCTTGAAAATTATGGAGATATCCATCCAATATAATACAATAGTAAACAAAGTATTTCTGCATAAATGCTTGATGAATTTTGTGTCAACAAGATTATTAAACCAGTTGAAGGGCTTAAATTAGGATTGAAATCCTAAATTTACATACGATAATGATAAGTGTTCCACCAACTCAAAAGCACACTAAACAAAATAATAAATTATCCTTGGAACCACAATAAATCTCTTTAATAGAATTTTATTTCAAGAATACAACAATCCAGGAAAATTCCAGATGTTCATTTTATAAAACCAAAATGAAGACTAGAACAAGAATAATCTATAAAACAGAACTTGCTCTTTGGGGAGGAAAAGTGAAGTGTTCAGGAAAAGAGAAAATGTATTTAAGTTTTCTATTATTGTAGTCTATGTCTTCCTGTAGATGTGTTAATATTTACTTTATATATTTAGGTGCTCTGATGTTGGGTGCATATATATTTACAATTGTTATACCCTCTTGCTTAATTGGATCCCTTTGTAATTATATAGTGACCTTCTTTGTCACTCTTTACAATTTTTGACTTCAAGTCCATTTTATCTGATATAAGTATAGCTACTCCTGCTCTTTTTCGGTTTCCATTTACATGAAGTATCTTTTTCCATCCCTTCCTTTTCAGTCTATGTGTGTCCTTACAGGTAAAGTGAGTCTCTCAGAGAGAGCATATAGTTGGGTTTTGGTTTTGGATTTTTTTTAATCCATTCAGCCACTTTATGTCTTTTGAGTGGAGAATTTAACCCATTTACATTCAAGGTTATTATTGATAGGTAAGGATTTACAACAGCCATTTTGTTTATTGTTTTCTAGTTGTTTTGTAGATCCTTTGTTCCTTTCTTCCTCTCTTACTGTCTTCTTTTGTGATTAAGTGATTTTTCCGTAGTAGTGTGTTTTGATTCCTTTTTGTTTTTTGTGTATCTACTGTAAGTTTTTATTTTGTGGTTACCATGAGGCTTACAAAAAATAGTTATAACAGAATATTTTAAGCTGATAACAACTTAACTTTGATTGCAAAAAAACCCAACTTTACACTTTTACTCCACTCCCTTTACCCACATTTTGAATTTTTGATACCACTATTTACATCTTTTTATATTACATATCACTTAACAAATTATTCTAGTTATTATTTCAATAGTTTGATCTTTTAACCTTCATATTAAAGATATAAGTGAATTATGCTCCACTGTTACATTATTAGAGTATTCTAAATTTGGCTGTGTATTGACTTTTACTAGTGAGTTTTATACTTTTCAGATGTTTTTATGTTACTCATTAGTATCCTTTTCTTTCAGCTTGAAGAACTCCCTTTAACATTTCTTAGTACAGATGTGGTGGCGATGAACTCCCTCAGCTTTTGTTTGTCTGAGAAAGTCTTCATCTCTCCTTCATTTCTGAAAGACAGCTTTGGCGGGTACAGTACTCTTTTTCTTTGATTTTTAACAGTTTTCGACAGTTTAATTATATTAAGTCTTGGAATAGTCTTATTTGGATTGAATCTGGTTAGAGACATTTGACCTTCCTATACCTGGATATTTATATTTTTCTTTGGGTTTGGAAAGGGAAAATTTTCTGCTATTATTTCTTTAAATACACTTTTGACTCCTTCATCTTTCTTTTCTCCCTCTCGAACTCCGATGACTAATCATTTGTTCTTTTGACACTATCCCACAAATCCTGTAAGCCTTCATCATTCTTTTTTATTCTTTTTTCTCCTCTGTGTATTTTTAAATCTGTATTCAATTTCACAGATTCTTTCTTCTGCTTGATCAATTCTATTACTTATACACTCTGTTGCATTTTTTCATTTCAATCATTGTATTTTTCAGGTCCAGGATTTCTGTTTGTTTTTTATTATTAATTCAATCGCTTTGTTAAATTTCTCATTCTGGTCACTTATTATTTCCCTCATTTCTTGGAATTATTTCTCTGTATTTTCTTGAAGCTCACTGAGCTTCCTTAAAACAGTTATTTTAAATTATTTGTCAGTTAGATCATAGATCTCTGTCTCTCAGGGTCAGTCACTGGCACTTTGTTTTGTCTCTCTGGTGATGTCATGTTTCCCTGATTGTTCTTGATCCTTGTGGCGGTGTGTTGATGTCTGTGCATTTGAAGAAGTAAGTGCTTTTTCCAGTCTTCGTAGGCTGGCTTTGTCTGGGAACACCCTTCAACAGTAAGCCTGTCCACAGACACAGCTACAAATATGAAAAGACAAGCTACAGACTGAAGAAAATATTTGCAAAACATATCTGACAAAGGACTTGTACATAAAACATGAAGAGCTTTCATAACTCAATAAGATGATAAGTAATCATTTAAAAACTGGCAAAAAAATTTGAACAGATACTTTACCAAAGAAAATATAAAGATAGCAAATAAGCAATGAAAATACGCTCAACATCATTGGTCATTACAGAAATGTAAATTAAAACACAATGAGATACTGTATCAGTTTGCTAGGGTTGCCAAAACAAAGTACCACAAACTGGGTGGGTTAAACAATAGAAATTTATTGCTTTACAGTTTTGGAGGCTAGAAGTCTGAAATCAAGGTGTCAACGGGGTTGGTTCTTTCAAAGTCTATGAGGGAAGGATTTGTTCTAGGCCTCCTTCTTTGGCTTGCAGGTGGTCATCTTCTCCTTATGTCTCTTCACATCATCTTCCCTCTATAA
Organism: Propithecus coquereli; assembly: GCF_000956105.1. NCBI lineage: Eukaryota > Metazoa > Chordata > Mammalia > Primates > Indriidae > Propithecus > Propithecus coquereli. Next base: position 1,285,274 of record NW_012149308.1, read on the forward strand.
CTGTTTCTATGTCCAAATTTCCCTTTTTATAAGGATACCAGTTATATTGGATTAGGGCCCATCCTGATCTCATTTTAACTTGATTACTTCCATAAAGACCCTATCTCAAAATAGTGTCAAATTCTGAGGTAGTATAGGTTAGGCCTTCAACCTATGAATTTTTGAGGGGATAGAATTCAACCCACAACACCACTACATGCATATTAGAATACCTAAATTTTAAAAGATGTGTTGGCAAGGATGTGGAACACCAGGAATTCTCATACTGCTGGTGGGAATGGAAAATGGTGCAATAATTTGGAAAACAGTTTGGTGGTTTCTTATAAAGTTAAACACCAAGAAAACCACACAGAAATTCCACTCTTAGGTATTTGCCCAAAAGAAATGAAAGCATATGTCTATACAAAGCCTAGTGCAGTAACGTTCATAATAGCTTTATTAATAGCCCCAACTAGAAACAAACCAAATGTCCCACAACAGGTGAATGGTTAGACAAGTTATGGAATATTACCCAGCAACAAAAAGGAATATGCTGTTGATACACACAACAACATGGACAAATCTCAAAATAATTGGTCAGTGCAATGAAAGAATCCAGACACGAGGTTTATATAAAATTCTAAAAAATGTAAACTATTAAATAGTGAAAAGAAGCTGGTCAGTGGTTGTGAATGGATGAGGGAATAGGGGAAGGGAGAAATTACAAAGGATCAGGATATATTTGTTATTTCGATTGTGCCAATGGTTTCATGGGTGTATTATATATGTAATATATATTAAAACATCAAATTATACTTTTTAAATATGTGCAATTTATTTGTACATCAACTATACTTCAATTAAGTGGAAAA
>NW_012149308.1:1286780-1289030 GCF_000956105.1 Propithecus coquereli
AGAAAAAATTACAATAAAATAGGAATATATAGATTCTTTTAAGATGTGTATATATGCACACACACACACACATACACAGCTATCTTTGGCCAAAAACCAGCATATTGCTTAACGGAAAAACACTAGAACCTTTCCCACTATAGTCAAGATCAAGACAAAGAAAACCACCGTTATTTATCACTATATTTGAGTTACTACTGAGCACAGTTAGAAAGAGAAAGAAAACCAAAGTATAAGAATTGGAAAGGAAGAGATAAACTAGTAAAATAATCAGCTGAAAAACTACAAGTACTAACAGAATTTAGTAAAGCAGCAGGGTAAAAATTTAATAAACAGTAGTAATATTTCCAAAGAAAAAGAAACAAAAGCAAAAGAAATGACCACACTTACAAAAGCAAAAAAAATGCTCCACTACCTAGGAATGAAAATATCAAGAAATACATAATACCTGTGAATGCAAAACTTTGAAGGATATTTATGTATATGTCATATTCTTAGAAAAAACATCATAAATACATAAATTATCCTTAAGTAAATTTATAAATTCAATATGATCCCAGTGAAATTAAATTTTGTGAGCTGTTCTTATCTTTGCATGCCTGTATGAATGACTGTCTACTTGTTTTACTAAGAGAGGAATTGCCTTCATATAGGTTTTTCAATAAGAAAAAGACAACTCCTCAAAAATGGGCAAAAGACCTGAACAGGCACTTCATGAGAGGTAATACAGCACCCACTAAAGATATAAAAAGATCCTCAATTTCATTGGTTATCAGAGAAACAAATTAAAACCAAAATGAAATACTACTATACACCCATATGATTGGCAAAAATTACAAAGTCTGACAATATCATGTTCACAAAGATGTAAAATAAAAACCTCATAACTGTTGGTAGGGATGTAAATTGCCACAACCTCTTTGAAAAAACAATTTGTCACTGTCTTGTAAAGTTGATTTACATTTCTCCCAGGTTGTAAACAACCATTCAGAAACTTGCCCACTTATACACCAGGACACAAGTACAAGAATAACAGCGTTGTTCATAATATCTCCAGATTTGAAACAAACCAGATTTCCATCAAAAATGAAATGATACTTTAAAGTGGTATATTCTCACAATGGGATACTTCACAGCAATGGAAATGAACGAGCTAGAGCTATGTGGAACAACATGATGAATCACACAGAACAGTATTTTGTATACTTACAAAAGAATACATATGGTATGTTTCCCTTTTAGAGAAAGTTCCAAAACGGGTAAAACTAAGCTGCCACATAGATGATGAAACTAAACGAAAATGAGAAAGTGATTACAGTAGAAGCTGGGCTCCTCTTAGGGTAAAGGAAAGGAATTGGTAAGAGGGACTAGGTGCTGAAAATGTCCTTTTTTCCTTTTTTAACCCAAATGATGTTTAGACAGGTGTTCACTTTATAATTATTCATTTTACTTCCTATTTATGTTTTACGTAATTTTACATAAGTTATTTCACAATTTCAAAGGAAAAAAACCCCACTACAATAGCAAGATGTGCTAAGTATATAACAAGGTGCCCAGGAAAAAGGAATGGCAGATGGCTCTTAAATAGGAGACAAGATGCTCAGCCGCACTCATAACAAGATAGATGCAAATTAAAATTATACTCGGATACCACTTTTTGCTTATTAGATTGGCAAAAATCCACAGCACACCTTGTTAGGCTGTGGGAAACAGATACCCTCATGCATTACAGGTAAGTTGAAACCTGTATGATGCCTATGGAGGGCAATTTGGTAATATCTATAAAAATTACAAATGTGTATTACCATTTGACCCAGTAATCTCATTTTTGGGGAATTTTACCTAAAGTATACCTGTTCACACCTAAAATTATTTATATACACTATTATTCAAGCACTGTTTGGAACAGCAAGTAAACGGAAACCACACAAGTACCCGTCAGTTGGGGACTGGTTGCGTATATTATGGTACAGCCATACAATGGAACCCATGCAGCTAGAGCAAGGTGATGAGGAGGCTCTGTACATCCTCACATGTAAAAATCTCCGGGATGCATCATTTTAAAAAGGAAAGCAAGCTGCAGAATAGTGTGTATAGATGCTGCCTTTGTTTGCATGCATGTAGCAACTCTGGGAAAATATGCATAATGCTAAGAGATAATACCTGCAGGAGGATGGGGAGTGGAAAATAGATGAGAGATGGGAGTAGAAAGGAGATTTCCACTATATAACCTTTATATATATACATATA
>NW_012149308.1:1289080-1309658 GCF_000956105.1 Propithecus coquereli
GGGAAAATGGGATTGAATAGAAATCAAGAATAAAAGAGAGATTTTAGAAATAAAAATTTTGATTGTTGACATTTTCTGCCCTACAACTCCTGATTATTCATAAGAAGTTTTGATAGAGGAAATAATATCTTAAACCCGATGTTCTAAGAGAATATATATATATATATATATATATATATATATAAATACACACACACACACATAAGTTTACCAGTGGAACCCCAAGTCTCTTGGGGTTTGGGATGGGAATGAGATAAATGACTTTACACTGTTAAATGAACAGGACCAAGTTTAAGCAAATAAAATGACACAGCTCTAATAACTAAAAAGTTCTGGAATAGAACTGAGATATTGTTAAGAGCCCATGCTACCCCGTGGCAAAGGGGGAGTCAATAGTCTATGGTTGACAGGAGTCACTGGAAAAATAAAACTATTTCATTTTTATATCCCATTAAAATTGAGACTGCTCACTAAACCTTTGCAACTAACTGTGAGGTACATCAAAGGATATTAGCGTGTGTCTGCATTTCCTATCGAGTCAAAGTTTCATTATTTGTTCTTTAATTGAATAACACATTGCCAGAGGTTAAAGAACTTCTCTTAGAAGTCAGTAGGAAGCTTATTTACTGACAGATATTAGCACCTGAGTAATATTTATGATTCATGAATCAATTCTGCTAACATTTCCTAGCTTGGGAAATTCTATGATCTGCTCCAAGAGTTTTAACAATGTCTACCTCTTTTAATTCTATTGAATGCCGCGTGTCAGGCAATTTTCTTGTGTATACATTTTTCATTTAAAAACTGCATCATAATGTCATCTTTTAAAAAATATATTCAGCGACAATCAGGAAATCAAATTTAAGTTAGAATTCAACTGTATGTGATATTATAAAAGCAAATACCATCAAAGTCATATTTTAATGAACAGATCATTTTTGTACATGACATAGATGACAACCACATCACAACTTGCTCCTTTGCCTAAAGGTTGGCAAGTTTTCTTTAAGATGTATTGCAATTTTGGAATTGTGAAAATATTCTAAGGCCTCTTATTATGGACAAAATATGTTCAAGACTTGTTAAAGTGCATTTACATAGTTCTCATCAATACCTCTGTGATATAGCTTAGGGGGATAGTTACTAAAGTCAAAGTTTGTAGATGAATTGACTGAATCACATCAGTTAAGATTGTATTTAGTTGCGCATAACCTGACTGCAGTGACTTGTCCAAAAATGGGTTTCTATTTCTTACCTTGGAAGAGTCCAGAGGTTGGCAATCCAATCTGCAAGTGACATCCCAGGCTCCTTTCACTTATAATTCCACCATGCTTAGAGCATGGTTTTCCATGCTGGGCTTGTTACCCAATGGATGCATGATGACTACTCCACCACCAGCCTAAGGATGCATGTGTCCATAATGGCCACATGCCAGCCAGGCAGGGAGGTGGGGGCAACATCCATATCAGAATATCAAACACATTCCCAGAAGCCCTTGCTGATATCTGTTCACATTCCATCAGCTAGAATGTGTCAGCTGGCCTTATTTAGCTGCAAGGGAATCCAGAAGGGCTTTTTAGCTAGACACATTGCTTTCCAGAACAAAGATCTGTGTCATTAAAGAGAAAATGGGCATTGGGTAGGTATCTAGCGGTATCTTCCCCTGACACCAAGAGGTTAAGACAAGCTAAAGACCTGTCTCCTTACCATCAGTTGAATGCACCAAGATTTTGAGTGGGAAGGAGTGCTGAGGAGAAAAATGAAGAGTAGAGTATATTCACACAATATATTTCATCCCAAATCCCACCCATTTTTAGACATAAAATTAGCTCCTGTGTGGTTATTAAAGATTAAGGTCATATCATCCAGAATCCTGGTGTAACCCTGGATGACACACAATTGTTCAGGATTACTGTGAACTAGACCTAGCTCCATATGGGTATTTTTAAAATTCTTTTATTATTATAGGTACATAATAGTTGTATATGATTATGGGGTATATGTGATGCTTTGATACAGGCATATGATGTGTAATGATCAAATCAGAGTAATTGGGGTATCCATCACCTCAAGCATTTATCATTTCTTTGTGTTAGGAACATACCAGTTCTACTCTTGTAGTTATTTTAAAGTATACCCTAACTTATTGTTGACTATAGTCACTTGGTTGTGCTATAAAATATTGTTCATTCTATCTAACTATATTTTTGTACCCGTTAACTATCCGCATTTTATTCTCTCCTCTGTGCTACCCTTCCCAGCCTCTGGTAACCATCATTCTGCTGTCTCTACCACATGGGCATTTTTGTTTCCAGTCGCATTATTTTCTCATACCCACCCACAGAAATGGATAGCAAGACAGATCTGGTTGTTCACCGTCCTATAAGAATATTTCTATAAAGGTTTCTAGTGGGGCTAATTAACAATTATCCTTGGAAGAGACTCTTAGCTGGAGACAGCTGTCAGTGGGTCTACCTTGTAGAGGATTAAGGTCCCTGAAAGTAAAGGCCATGACTTTAGCATGGTCTGTATCAGATCAACTCAATTCAGTTTTCTGGGCCCCTCGAGATCATCTTTCAAGAAAATGATTTTATATCTCACTCACAATTGCTAAACCAAGGTGGCAGACTGAACCCACATGCCAGCCTCCCCTCCCCACTCAAAGCTATTGAAATGACAGCAAAGATATATTCACACAGTTTTTAAGATAATTAATGCATGTCAGTGTTAGAAAATAGGAATCCCTGAAAAACTTAGGGAAAATGGGATTGAATAGAAATCAAGAATAAAAGAGAGATTTTAGAAATAAAAATTTTGATTGTTGACATTTTCTGCCCTACAACTCCTGATTATTCATAAGAAGTTTTGATAGAGGAAATAATATCTTAAACCCGATGTTCTAAGCAATAAGCACCTTTCAAATTAGTAGTTAAAAATCATAGAGGGCAGCTCTTTAAAGACAAAGATAAATCATATTAGAATAGAATCGCTACTAAAGTTTGGGACTTGGAAAGGACTTTGGCAATTCCAAAAGAATGAGGCAAGTCTGACCAATTTGCTAGCCCAGCAGGAAAGAGGGTGTTGCTTATATAGTGCCGGAGTGAACTCCATGAGATTCCGTGCCATCCAAACAAGGCTTAAGCTGTGACAAATGCCAACACTATGTTGGAAGCCCTGAGAGAACCACCTGACTCTTCCATACAGTTTCCAGCCTCTAGGCTTCGTAAGTCTCAGCTGAAAATACTAGAAGCAGAATTTCTCCCAGCATTTTGAAGTTTGTCTACCAAAATTACTGTGATTTTATGCTTCAGAAAAAGAGTTTGAATCTGATCCTGTAAAACAAATTAGTGTGTAATGAAATGATTTAAAATAATCTAGTACATGCATTATCCGCCCATAATATTTGGCATGATTATAATAAAACTTTCTTATTAAAGTGCAGGATCTATAAGAGAAATACAGAATGGTCATGACTCAGAATTACTTGATTTCTTAATAAAGAGCAATAGGGCATTTAGTTGGTTGAGAAACAACAGTTCCTTTGCATTACAAATTAACTCAATATAGCTTATTATAATTTGAGTGTATTTAATATTTCATCACAGTGGGAACTCTACCAGGCTTGAGACAGGAAATATGAATTCTAATTCCAAATCTATTGTTATACTACATACCTCGTGACTTTGGACAAATCAGTTAACCTCTCTGAGCTTCGGTTTCCTCATCTGTAATATTCAAGGACTAAAATATTCTCAAAACTTCCTTCTACCTCGAAAATACTATAGCTCCACTTCTTTTTTTCACAGGGCTCTTTGATTCCCATGCCTCCCTCCCCTATTCCAGGCTTCTAGGCTGTTCCTGCCCCCCCATTGCACAGGGTCATTCCCTGTGACATCTGCCCATCCTGGGCACCAGTGCCAGTCCCAGGCTTCTTTCTCAGGGACATCAATGAAAACTTACTCTTGTGTGTCCCATTTCCTCAGAGCCATTCTACACATGGATTTCCCTCCCTGAATGACAGTTCCTTCCCCTAAAGCAGTGAGGTGATGCTGACGATTGGAGCTGCTGTGGCCAGGTGGGGGCGGGGAAAGGGCAAGCCCCTATTCCGTGAGAACTGGGGCTGTGCGCTTGCTCTAGCGTGGGTCTGTCTGTAAGGAGGGTCCTGGTGGGTTGAGAGACCCAGGGAGGGAGATGCTCACCTTGCTTGGAATAAAAGCAAAGGGAAAGCCTTTTCCCAACATGCATAAAAATCAGTCTAAGCTGGGTGCAGTGGCACACACCTGTAGTCCCAGCTACTCGGGCAGCTGAGGTGGGAGGATTGCTTGAGTCCAGGAATTTGAGACCAGCCTGAGTGATATAGCGTGACCTCATCTCTAAAAAAAAAAACAAAAAAATCAGTCTATCCAGCTATTCTAATTTTAATTTATATTTATGCAAATGAGGTAGAGTATATGTAAATAATTACCATTCTGTAGTGTCATAATATGTAATTTATACAGCTATATTTACACCACATAAGTGGTTCTGTTTTGATTTTTGCCTATGTGGATCTCGCCCAAAACACTTGTGCGTTTGTCTAACTCCCTCTCTCAGATTTCCTCTCCCCACTGTGGTCTGTGTAGGGAGTTTGTTGGGCAGTGGCAACACCAAGACACTAGGAGTAAAAATTCCTTCCTAATCCCATATGTTGTCTCTCTTCCCAATTCTCATGAGCATATTTCTCCTCTAACCCTGCATGCCACAATACCCACCCTTGCATATGACCCGGACACAAGGTCACAAAGCGCATGTGTGACATTCACAAACTCTCCTGAACCCAAAATCTTCTCTTTCCAAAAACCAAGTTCCCCTGAGCATCTCTCTCCTGGCTGGATTGGCATCGTTGTAGCTCTTCAAAACCCCAAAAGTCAGAGCATATTTATGCACGTGTGTGTGTTTATCTTACAGGCAAAGTGATTGCGTCTTTGAACACGGTTAAGGGAGAAATGTCTCCAGCCTGTAGCCTGACTCTTGATTTTTCATTTTAACCAACACATTATCTCTCACCTATCAGTATCTCGGCCCATGTGTTGTTATGCCACGGCAGAAATATTGAGTCTGAGCAAGACCAAAGGCAAGGAAATTCTGTGTCGTCTCCCTTGGTTTTCCACCTCCCCGCCCCCACCCTCGTGTCTAGACATTGCAGCAGGCTTCGTAGTTACCACCCTTTTCTTTTTTTCCACATTTCATTAATAATTGTGCAAGTCAAACAATAGCTAATCTGGCAATTCAGCGCAAGTTAAAACACTGGAACACGTTACCCTGCATTGCCTGCCAAATCACACTAAAATTTGGATCAATGAAGGTGCTGAAAGATTTTTCAAAAGTTTGTCCTGCTTTGCTTCCTTCTTTTTGGGCAGACTTCAGAAAGGGACCAGAGTCAGTTGTTCAAAAAGCAAATCAACAACAACACATGAAACCTGCCTCCTTGTGTTGCTGTTTTTCACAGTTAACTGAAATCCAGAGTTTGGGGGTGGGGGAGAAAAAAAGGGAGTGAGGCAGTGTCCCCACACCCTGGGATAATTGCATCAGGGCGGAAGAATGAACACCACACCCAGGCGGTCAGATTTCTGGGGTCACTTAATCATGCTCTGCACACCTGTGCTCTGAGGGCACTGCAGCTGCAAAGACAAATGCTGTTAGCCTAAGAGGCCAACGTTCCCGTTCCCCCCAGATTTAGCTGCTTCCAAGTATCCAAGATGAACTCGAGCAATTTTTGAAAAGTGAAGTAAAGTAAAAGCAAAAATGGGTCTGCAGTGTGTTCTGCCAGAGTCAGTCTCAGGGCCCAAACTTCTCTTCCACGCTGCCGAGCTGTGCTCGGGCTTCCAACTGTCCATAGGACCTCAGTTCTCTATGGCCATGACATTCTTCAGGTGCTGTGTGCATGGTGTGAGCTGTGTAAATGAGGGTCTCCAGTGGCCTCCAGAAGCGCCTTCAGAATTCAGATTCAGTCCCTAAAAATAGCATCAACTCTGTCCACACCTATTCCTCCTGGGCCTCCTCACTTACAGTATTCCCAGTCAATGTTACTAAGAAGTGAGAACATGAACACTCACAGGAAGCAGAACATAGATCATTCCTTCATCACAGATCTCCATGGAAATCCAGGAGAAGAAACAGAAAAGAAGTTGATTGAAGGACTGCTTTAGGCTTGTAGTCTGATTTTCATGAAAGTTTGGTCAGAAAACTGTACTAGACAATCTCAAGGGCCAATTCAGTCCTAAAATGCTTCAGTTTTTTGCCTGCACACTTGAGTAGGATCTGGATCTGGATTGGGAACAAGATGTAATATTACCAATTTCATGCTGGGCTCCTATTGCAGGCCACCAGCCTGGCTGCTGAGCTGCCTGGGTTCAAAGGACATGGTTGATTGCTGGATCCCTCCAGAGATTTGGTCTATTTAACTGCAAAGACCCAGTGTTTGGGCAGAAATCCTGGAATGGTTCTGAGATTGTCATTGATGATCCCAAACCTACATTGGAAATCTCCAGAAGAATCCATCTATCCATTCTCTCTAGAGCACTTAGAGGAGGACCTGGGCTTGGCCTGGAGCCTCTGGAAGGAATCACCAGCAGAGCCTGTTCCCTCATGGGAATCTACTCCAGTCTTTGCATTCATCTAGGGCTGCATTAAAGGAGATTAAAGTAAGTTTGCCTTCATTGCCCTGTAACCCCTTTTAGAGCCCACATCATCCATCTTGTTCTGTAGAGGTGCTTAATACACTCACGTGGCCCCTGGGTGGTCCAGAGTGTTCCATCCCTGTGGCCCAGTTAGATGAACTCTGGTGTCTGCCAGCCACTATCACCTCTCACTTGGATTCTGCAGCAATCTCTGGTCCCAAATCTCCTACAATCCGTTTTCTATTCTAAATTACAAATCTCATCATGTCATAGAATGCCTAAAACCTTTCATTGGCTTTCCATTACCATTGGGTTAGACTTCATGCTTCTTTCCATGGTGTGCGTGTCATTGAAGATCTGGCCGATGCTCGGCTCTCCAGCCTCATCCCTTGCTACTTCCCCATGCACATGTCAATACTCCATACAGAACTTTCTTCTGTTCCTTTACTGAACCATGCCTTCCAGCCTTCATACCTCCTACTCTTTCTCCTGGAATACTCTTTTCTTCCATCTTTGCCAAGGCCATCTTTGACATGGGGCCACCCCTCATCTTTCTTCTCCATGGAGCCCCCTTAATCTCCCTAGGCTGGTTTATATTGTCTCACAGCCACCTGTGCACCCCCAGCCACACCTCCTTGTCTCTGCTTGGTTGGCTGCCTGTTTCCCCCCACTAGATGGAAAGCTCCATGAATATAGGAACTTTCTCTATTTTGATAGCCACCAATCACTCTAGGCCCCTGGATACATTCATGCTGCCATGCTTAGCAGATTTAACTGAAACTCACCATCACCCTTGGTCTGATGTATCTTGAAAAATAATATTACTATCCATTACTTCCACTTTAGCGTCTTCAGAATTGCCTCCTTTGACACATTATCCCGCAAAGTAGGCAAATGAGCTCCAAGCTTGGGGCAAAAGCCGGCATCATTGTCAATTCTCCCAGTGGCTACTTCTCTCTACAATAGGAAAGGCCTCATGTTAGTTGCTAAGGATACAAAGATGAAGAAAGCATGGTCTTTGTACCTGAAGATCTCAAAGTCTTGACAGAAACAACAACTCTAAAGTGTGAGAAGTCTGTAATAGTGGTAAGAACAACATGTTGTGGAGAAAGAGAAGAAAAGCTGCTGCCTTAGCTTGAGGAAGCTGGAAAGGGTTGTGATCAGCCTCACATGAGGCTGCTACTTCTCCTCGTCTTCTCGTCTCTCTCCCTTTCTGAGGCTCCCTCAGTCCTACACAGAACAAATTCAACCATGGTCCCACAGCATACTTCTTTTGTCAAGTTCCTTGAGTCTGAGGAAATTTCTGCAAGTCAGGCAAAGTGGGGGTTGGGCCCACCAGATGCCCATCACATGCTGGGTAAGGAGCCTCCTGGGAGAGAACTTAATCCCAGACACGAAGAGCTTGACCCAATGGGAAACCTTGATCAGCAGGCAGGAGAGGTAATTCTGAGTACAGCATGAAATCCATCACTCAAATTTTCTTACCTATAAACCCCCAATGGAAACACACAGGTTTGTAAGCTGGAGGGCTATCAATGGAAGCCAAAAGAGTTGTTTCACTAAGAACCTATAAGGGATTTGGATATCAGCTATGGGCTTTGGAAGCCCTCTAACAGACTGAAACACAAAGGGGAGATAGGGAACCTCCCCCTTTATTCATTGCAGACCACAGCTTTGATACTCCAGGGGCTCTGATGAGCCTGGAACAGCCCCTGGCCAAGCAGCAATGACACTCAGCCAAGACTTCAATGCCATAAGTAGAAAGACAAGCACCCAGTGAGACAAGATAACTCCCTAGGGTAGTGCTTTGCCAAATTTTGGGGCATGATGCATTAGTGGGCCGTGAAATTAAGTTGGTGGCTCATGACCAGCAGTTTTTTAATAAACTAAAATAGGATAAAAAAAATCAGAGTTTCTCACAAGTAGTAAGTTTTACGTAAGTAGATAATATGTATATGTGAGAATGTGTGCATGTGCGTTGAGTACACGTGTATGCTTACTGAGTTATTATGTAAAATATATCCTTTCCTATGGAACATGGCCAAAATTACAAAGGGATTGCCCATGGAGCAGAATCAGTATCTGGTAGAAATCGTAGTTATCTTGTATTTAAGTTCAAGAGGATTCCCAGATGTAACCAAGAAGGGTTTGCAAGAGCTAGCTGCACGATCCATTATGATAGCCACTAGCACACACGGCTATTTAAATGAATTAAAGTTAACTAAAAGTAAAAATTCCATTGCTTAGTAGTACCACCCACGCTTCAAATGCTCAAAAGAGACATGAGGCTAGCAGCTGCTGTATTGGATGGCACAGATATAGGACATTTCCAACATCTCAGAAAGTTCTATTGGACAGCATGGGGCTAGAGCTTCTACATCAGCAGGAGGGGACAGGAGTTAGTGAAAGGTACATGTTTATTATACCCACAGACAGATGAGACCTGCAAACCCTATAGAAATGATATACTATCCATTTCCCCACGACCTATTCCCAGCCTGTCCAGCTAGATTGTGAGGCCCTTGAAGACAAGGCCTGTGAAGAAGGATGCTATGTCTGACCCATCTTTGTCTGCAAGAAGAAGAGCAAGTTTGGGGGACTAAGAGCACAGGAGGGAGGTAAAGAGTTCAGTTTTAGACATGATAAGTTTGAAGAATGCAAAAGATATCCAGGAAAAGGTGTCCCCAGGCTATTGGTTCTCAATCCTGGTTATGTGTCAGAAGTCACCTGTGGAGTTTTAAGAACATCCAGATGCTTAGGACTTGCTCTAAATCCAGTGGACCAGAAATCCCAGGGACGGGGCATGAACACCTATATATTTTTGAAGTTCTACGGGTGATTGTGAAGTGCGGTCAAGGTTGATTCCATTATTGACCCCAGGCAGCAAAAAAATATAAATATGGAACTTGAGAAAGACATTAAGCTGGAATTAGATCTAGAAGTCATCAACATGTAAACTGTAGTTGAAGCAAGAGGAATGGGTGAGTTCACTCGTGGAGACTGGAGAGTAAGAAAAGAGGAGCGAGCACAAGACCTAAGATGGAAAGCAAAATCAATAAAGGAGCCAGAGAAGTGGAGGTCAAAGAACTAAAGACCATCAGGAAGTGAGCCTTTAGATGCAAATAACAGAATAGTCTAGCCCACATTAGCTTAAACAGTAAGGAAACTAATTGTATCACAAGAAGTTCACTAGCATGGGCTCCAGGCACAGCACATCAGGGCTCCAACTTTACTTCTCTCGGCACTTGTCCAGAACAGTGTTGGCTTCCTCCCTAGGCTGGAGGGAAAATAACTGAAGAAGTTCTTCAAGTATTATTCAAGGTCAAGGGGAATAGAACCACCATGATTGACTTAAACTAATCATGTTTGGCTTCGAATGAATGTTGAAGTGTCAACACAGTAACCATGACAAGGGAAGCAGAAGAGGTGGGTGTCAGAGAAGCGAAAGGAGAAAGGGTGGCCAGCAGCATTTGCTGCATTGAGGTGAGAGTGCATACCATGCATATGGTAGAATTGAATTATTTTTCATAAAACATATTGTTTGGTGGTTGATTATGATGAATTAGCCTTATTCAGCTGGAACCATGGTATATAGCACCTCAAAATTCTAGCAGATCACTCAAAGGAAAGAAGTCAAGAAACAAAGAGGGTCACAGTAAAAAAGAACGAGGACAAGAGAAGGGAAGGTCAAGAGGAAGGAGAAACAAAAAGTTTTTAAGTTGCCATTAACAGCACAGAGAATGTTGTACCACCGTATTCAGCCAAGGGATAAAAGTTAAATCACCCAGAGAACACATATTCCAAAGATCCAGATTTAACAGCAACTGTAACTTGTGACTTATGATAAATTTAAAGAACTTCAGTGTCTTGTTTTACTTAGTGTTGTCAAGGCAGCTCCATAGCCTTGAAAATTTTGGCAAAGCAATTTTTGGCCAACAGAGAAGCCATCTCTCAGAGGCCTCAGTTGGCCACTACCCACTATGTAGATCAGTTCCTTGATGCTATTCTCAGAACAAATTTTCCAACAGATGCTAAGTCAATGAAAACACACTGCGAATTGTAAGATAATTTATTTTCCATCTGTTTTCACCTGTACTCAATTGAGGATACCAGATCATAGCCCAGGCAATGTATAACAGAGGCCAAGGGCTACTCCACCCGTATTTTATAAAGTACCCGTGGTGCCAATTTTAGCATCACAGCTGTCAATAACAAGACCCTAGAGTCCCAGGGAGTGATCTCATTCTCCAACATACATCTGGAGCTTAAAGACAACCTGTGTGTGTCATTAGGGATCATTGTGTTACTGATGTTGCTGAGCTCACTAAAGCTCATGTGGCCCAGCTTCATTTCCTAAAGGCTCCTGTGTATATTCTTCCCTCCCTTTTCCATCTGGGAATTGCATAAACTGTTTCCCAGGGACCAAAATGTAAGAACCATGCACTGGGAGATTTGGGAAGAAGTGGGGAAGCCACATCATCTCTACTGGCATAGGCTGGTAGTTTCATTTTTATGTCACTCAGTGGGAAATTGAACGGCAAAGCCTACCGGAGATGTCAATTGAAAACTCTCCTTCTGAAAATCTGTTGACAGCTTCCCATGGCCTTTGAAATAAAGATCAAATTCCTAGCATGGCTTCTGAGGCCTTGCAGGGTCTGCCATCCCCTCCAGAATCCTCCATGCTGCCTCCCATGTCTCATTGTTCTGGTTCCTTGGTAGAGGAGGCCCAGTCACCTCTGTCCGGAATTCCCTCTACCTCACACCCAGTCTTCACCTAGTTTATTCTTAATTATCCTCAAGAGTTCAACTCAAGTGTCACTTCCTCAAAGAAGCCTTCCCTCCCTTCCTAGATTAGATTAGAATCCCCCATTATACCCTTTCCTACTACTGCATTTTTCTTCTAGGGCATTTATTCAATTGTGTCATTAGTTCTTTAATTCATGTCTTTCTAGAACACTCCAAGTACTATGAATTTGGTGACCATGCCTGTCTTGTCACTATTCTCAGCACCGAACCCAGTGCCTGGCACATTGTAGCTCAGTAAGAGTCTTGCTTAGAGAGTGACCACATGCGTGAATTGCCATTTCTCATCTCCATTTGAGCAAAGTGGGCCAATTCTAAATTCTGATCTGTTCAATATTGAAATAGTTCAAAAGCTTTTTCTTATGCTAGTTAAATTCCATGCTATTTCTCCCCCTTTGTTCACTTTTTAAAAAATAATTGTTTCATTGAGATATAATTCACACGTCATAAAATTCACCCATTTAAAAAAAGTGTGCAATTCAATGATTTTTAGTATGTTCACAGTTACGCAACCATCACCACAATCAATTTTAGAACATTTTCATCACCCCAAAAGGAAACCCTGTACCCATTAGCAGGCATTCCTCATCTTATCCCAGGCTCAGGCAATCATTAATCTACTTTCTGTCTCTGTAGATTGGCCTATTCTGGACATTTTATATAAATGGAATCATATAATATGTGGTCTTTTGTGACTGGCCTCTTCACTTAGCATAAGGTTTCAAGATTGTGCTTCATTTCATTTTATTGCCAAATAATATTCCATTCCATGGATATACTATACTTTATCAGTTGATGGTCATTTGGGTTGTTTCTACCTCTTAGCTATCATGAATAACGCTGCTATTATACACTGATGTACAAGTTTTTGTGTGGACATATGTTTTTCTTTCTCATGGTATATACATAGGAGTGGAATTTCTGGGTCATATGGTAACTCCGTGCGTAACCTTTTGAGGAGCTGCCAAACCAATTTCCAAAGCAGCTGTACCATTTTACGTTCCCACCAGAATGGTATGAGGGGTCTAATTTCTCTACATCTTCACTAGCACTTGTTATGGTCTGACTTTTTGATTATCGCCATCCTACTGGAGTGTGGAGTAGTATCTCATTGTGGTTTTTATTTGCACTTCCTTGGTAATTAATGATGTTGAGCATTTTTTTGTGTGCTTATTGGCCATTTGTATATCTTCTTTGGAGACATGTCTATTCAGATCCTTTGCCCATTTTTTAATTTGTTTTTATTTTTTATTATTGAGTTCTTTATATATCCTTGATATGAATTCCTTATCAGATATGTGACTTGCAAAAATTTTCTCTCATTCTGTCAATTATCTTTTCACTGTCTTGATGCTGTCCTTTGGAGCACAAGACTTTAATTTTGATGGAATCAAATTTATCTACTTTCTCTTTTATTGCTTATACTTTTAATGTCATGTCTATGAAACCATTGCCTAATCCAAAGTGACAAAGATTTAGGCCTATTTTTCTTCTAAGAGTTTTATATCTTTGTCTTTCATCTGTTTTAAGTTAATTTTTATATGTGGTGTGAGGAAGAGTTCCAACTTCATTCTTTTGCATGCGGGTATCCAGTTATCCAGTACTATCTGCTGAAAAAACTCTTCCCCCCATTTAATTATTTTTATCACCCTTGTCAAAAATCATTTAACTTTAAATTTTATTTACTTCTGAACTCTCAACTTTATTCCATTGAACTATATGTGCATATACCAGTACCATATTGTCTGGGTTGCTGTAGCTTTGTAGTAAGTTTTGAAATTGGGAAATGTGAGTCCTCTAACTTTGTTCTTCTTTTGCAAGATTGTTTGAGCTATTCTAGGTCTCTTCAATTTCTGTGTGAATTTTAGAGTCAGCTTGTCTATTTCTGAGAAGAAGTTAGCTGGGATTTTGATAGGAATTGCATTGAATTTGTAAATCACTGGGGAACTATTGCCATCTTGATGATATTAATTCTTCTGGCCCACAAACATGGGATGTGTTTCCATTTATTTAGGACTTCTTTAATTTCTTTCAATGATGTTTGGTAGTTTTCAGAGTATATATTTTACATTCCTTTCATTAAATTTATTCCTAAGTATTTTATTATTTTTGATGCCATTATAAATGGAACTGTTTTCTTAATTTCATTTTTGGATTGTTCATTACAAGTAGATAGGAATAAAATTGATTTTTGTATGTTGATCTTATACTCTAAAACCTTGCTGTTTAAACATTTTAAAGTTATCACAACCTAGAACCTGAAATTTCAGTTCTATTTTACCCAATTAATCAGATCTGGGTGGAAATCTTACTGTTGTTCAATGTTCCTTGTCATATGGAGGTCTTATTTTAAATTAATTTAATAAATTGTTGTATTTAAAAGATAAGTTGGCTGAGTATAAAATGCATAGACCACATTTGATTTTGCTGAGAACTCTGAAGATACTGCTCCGTTCCCTTCTAGGTTAGATACAGCTATGGAGAAGAGTTAAATCAGTCTGTTTCCTTCTTTTGTGGTTGCCTTGTTTCTTTCTGCCTGGATGTTTGATTGAAATTCAATAACTTCATAGTTCTGTATCTTTTTCCTGGAATAGAGGGGCGTTCTTTAAATTCACAGCACAGTTATCAATCTCAGTAAATGTAATATTGACAATACTTTAGTCTATTGTGCATATTTTTTCAATGAACTCAATTCCAATTTTGTCAATTAACTCAATAATGTTCTTCACAGCACTTTCCCCTGTAATGCAGGATCTTCTGTAAGTTCATGTATTGCATTAAGTTGTCATTCTCTTTAGGCCTCTTTAATATGAATCAATTCCTCCACATTTGTCCCTTATGATGTTGACATTTTAAAAGAATACAGATCTTTTGCTTTTTTACATAGGATGTCCCTTAGATTCCAGTTATATATTCCCAGCCAGTATACTACGTAAGCGGTGGTGTGTCCTTCTCAGGGTATCATATCTATCTGATGTCCATCTGACCCTCATTTGTGATGTTAATTCTGATCCCCAGTTAAGATGTTACCCAATTCTATTTATTAATAGTTATTAATATCCTAAAATGTTAACATTTGTCTTTTTCTGCTGTTCTAACCTCTGTTCTACCCTCAAGCTTTTTTTCTGTCAATAATTTGATATTACACCTTGTATCCATTCTTCTTGCTGCTTCTAATTAATGTATTTAACATCCAATAGTATTGTTCTGGTCTTCAATTTGTTCCCTTAACACTGACATCTCCCTTCTTAGCCACATCTGTTGTTTCAGCATTCCATCTTGGTTTTGTTTGTTTGTTTGTTTTATTTCTCAATGTTGGCAGCTGTCTAGACCTTCTGTTTTTTTGTGACATGGCATGGGTGAAATCTTGACCCTCTCCTAACTTACCTAAAACTTATTTACCCTTCTCTTAGGGCTCCGGTGTGACATCTAACTGAGGTGTTCCATACACTTTACTCTGATGATATGGTCATGAGGTTGAGGTAGGGAGGTCACCTGGAATTGTGTGCCCCCTCTTTTGGGGGACATAGACTCTCTTTACAGAATTTCTTCCATGTCCTACACTAGGATTTCAGACCTCATACTTGGAGACATATCCTATTCCTAATATGTCCCATCTCTAGGCTTGGAATTTATGCCCTTAATTTTGTACGAATCTATAGTAAGTTTCACACTCAGGAGATTTTGGTTTTTCTGTCTCTGGTGAAATACTCAGGGTTTTTCCTTGGTTTTTCCTTGGGTTTCTTACTTTCCTCATCAATTCACTTCTCTCTAAATCAAGAGTTACTGGTCAGAATTTGGGTTTTTGTCAACTCACTTTTTTCTCCCTCAGTATGACATCAGGTGACCAAAGGTGTAGGTGGGAGTTAGGTTAAGAGCAGTGGCGTGGTGCTAAATGTTTAACAACTGGCTCTCAAAAATAAAAATCCCTAATGCATAAGATATGCTAATTTCCATAGTATAAATACTCCCAGCCAGTTTCAAGCTGCCAACATGACATTACTAAATGTGGAATTGAAGCCCATGTCATCATATAGTATAGTACATCGTTATATAGTATTCCCTCCATACAGATACAGTGGGCGTGAATAACCTCAAAAGCACAGATAATACTAAAATGAAGTAAAGCAATTAGGAAGTGATGATTGGGGGAATTTACTACCTTTGTTTTAAATATAACTTATTTAGTTGTAAATGTATATAATTTAATTTTTGATAATTGCTGTGTTTATTAACTGGCTTGACAGATCCCTGAAAATTGGACTAGGGGCTCTCACCAGCCAGTACAAACCTACTCCAGCACACCACCAAGCCAGAATAAGAGCTCGAATCATCCATTTCTCTGGCCATTTCTTTATTTTTACTTTATATTTTTTTGGCACAAGGCCATACCTCTTTTCTTCTGTGGTTGCTGTTGTTAAATTTTTGCTATTTTTAAAAAATTCCCTTTTGTTTATATTAAGGGAAAGAAATTCTGTGATTGGTTTCATCCTGTCATCTTTCAAGATCTTACTCCTTCTCTCCCTAGAAGTGTCTTTGGGTCTTATTAGGTTTTATGTACTCTTTAGAACTGAGAAGAAAGTAATATCATCTAAAATGGTAATCATAAGTCTTCCTCTAAGTACAAACACTAACCAGAGTTAGAAAAATAGTAAATTAAGCACTCTAGATGAGGAAAGTTAACAAAGAAACAATTGTAGAACTATGTAAAAATTTCAAATAGACAATATTCAAATACATGGCAAGCAGCCAGCCTCTTATATGTTACTCTGAAGGGAAACTTTGAAGGGTCGGCTTTGCTGAAAGGTGCCTCAGTGTATCCAAGAGCATATAAGCTGCTCAAATATATATAATTTATTTCATATAAATATTATATAAATTTTTTTTAAAAAATTCCATTTTTCGAAATTGAATGTTATAAAAGATTACTTATTAAATGATTCCTTACTGATTCAAATCATAGATTCTAGTCAATATTTCCAATAATGTAGTTGTTCTCAGCCCTGGCTGGACATTAAAAGCACCTGGGGAGCTTTTAAAGAAACACCAATGCCAGGACCCCACTCCAAAAAATTTTGATTGAATTGCTCTAGGGTGGAGCCATGCCATTAGTATTTTTGAAAAGCTCCCCAGGTGGTTCTAATCAGCAGCCAGAGTTGAGAATCCCTGTCATAATGTAACATTTAGCATCTTATTAATACTCGAGAGAATCTACTAAAGTAGATATATTAGCCTCCCAAGACGCTAATGAATAGGAATATTTGTAAAGGTCCTGGAGATGTTTAAAAGAAAACAAGATAATCATAACATCCTCGAGGTCTTTTTTTGGCTAGGTCTCCAAATGTTTTATAATTTTTTTAAAAACCTATGCGATGACTTATGGGGCAAAAGTTTATTAAATGTAATAACAGCCTGAAGCTACGTACTAAAAAATAGTATGTTTTCAGTTTTTCTTCTGGAAGTTCAGGATTGTCCATGATCAGGACACCAGCATGTCCAGTTATTCATCAAGCTGAGAGGGTCCCCATGAGCACCAGCCTCCTACAATAAAATCCCATGGATGTGTTTTAGTTTAGACAGGAGTCAAAATTTATCCTTTCTGAGCAAACTATTTTTCAGGAGCACAAATTAAAATCATAAATAAGATTGTAAGGGGAGATCTCTAAAATATTTAAACAAACAAACTTCCCCCAAGAGCTTGATTACAAGGGAATTAATAGACTTATTAGATGCTGTAGTTATCTACTCATCAAAACAGGATCCCTGAAGATCTCTTCTACTCTTCAAATTAGATTTAACTATTGAATGTATTTACTACACTTGATCTTAGCCAAAAGGCCAAGAAGCAATATCAAATGTATTTAAAATAATATAGATATATTTCTATATTAATCAGGACTCTTTGGGCTGCAAATAACAAATTGAATTAAACTAAAGTTAAGGAGAAAGGGAATGTATTGAGTCAAATGACTAAAAAGTCCAGAGACAGGCTTCAGACAAGGCTGGATCTAGGGGCTCAAAAAATGTCATCAGAAATTGCTCTTGTTCTTTCCATCTCTTTTCTTTTTTCCTTCTAAGTAGAGATCATTCTCAGGCAGATTATCTCCTCGTGGTAACAAGATGGTTGCCGGTAGCTCTAGGCTTTCATACAACTGTTCAGCAACCCCAGCAGAATACTCCTCCATCTCAAGAGCTCCAACAAAAATAGTAGAGTTGAGTCTTACTGGCTGAGATTGGCCTGGCTTTGGTCCATGTGCCCCTCCTTGTGCCAATCTTCATATCCAATGGGGTGCAGTATTCCAATTGGCCAGGCTTGTGTCACATGCTCATTCGTGGAACTGGGGTGGGGTCAGCTGCACCTGATTTACATGATTGAGGGTGAGGTGGAGGGTGGTTACCCAAAGGGAGATTGCTGTCAGAAGATTCGGTGACAGATGCTGAGCAAAGAAAAACAGAGGTTCACCATGATTTAGAAAAATTATTATAAATTAAATCTCCCCACCTCTCTTTCTTCCAACTTCCCATTTAGCCATAACCAGTGAGGCTTTACGGTATCTTAACAGTTATTTTCTTTTTCAAAATTCAAACATATTGCTGTATCCCTTTGATATCGTGAATAAACATCTGATTAGGCGTTAAGTACTTAAATAATAAATGCTGAAGGAGTTGTACTATACCAGGCCATTACTAAAGTTTGGTGTAGTACCTTTTTATTTGTCTCAAGCAGAGCTAAAATTTGTTTGGTATAAGAAATACAAGTTTTTAAAGAATAGATTAATATGGCTGAAGACACTGCTCTCTAAACACTCTTTAGCCACAGAGAAAAAAGCCTTATGTCCAAGTTTCCCTTGACCCCAAAGTAGATGTCTGGAGATTATTTTCAAACTGGAAGGAGGACCCCCCTGAATGGATGAGAATATCAGTATATGCTATTTCAGAAACACCGTCAGCTTCCACAGTTCTAAGGTGGATTGTTAGAAGCGAGTTAGTGACCAGTATTGAAAGAGTTTATGGTTTGTATTTTGTTAGTCCCAGTCGTCATAGCAACCAACTGGTTCTACATAAAGCCCGAAGCCAGCAGACATGTAATGGAATACATTCCTTGGAGTGAGTCAAAGCCTTGTTGAAAAGGAAGCAATCACACTGTTATGGAAATAAATTATAAACTCCTATGAACTGCTCAGGGTTGAAATAAGCAACTTTTTTGGAATCACATTTCCCCCTCCTCCCACATATTTTTGATGATAAGTAACTTGGCAACGCTTCATTTCTGATGGGACGGTCCACCACATCTTTGAGAAAGAGCCATGGTGATCCATGGCCTGCCTGCCTATCTCACAAAGTTTCAGTGAGGATCAGACGAGAAATGCAATGGGTCACACTGCTAATCTGGCTACTGCTGTTGATTTAAAGTCCTTAACATTCAGAAATGGAAGTTCCAGATATGATTTTCACCTACCTCTGAGCCACTGGAGACTGCTTCCTATGACATACATGCTAATATTTTGTTCAGTCTGAAAATCCAAGTGATGAAACTTCTGCTATTCCCCTGGGGCACCCTGATCCACCACAGAGTCAGAAAGTGCATGCCAGTAGAATAGAGTGCTTCATAGCACTGACTTTGGAGTCAGACAGAAGTGGATTCAAATCCCACCTCTGCGGCTTTGTAGCCATGGGAACCTTGGCATGTTACTTTAAGTCTTTGCATTTCAGACTCTCATTTATAAAATAGAGGTAACGCTATCTACTTCCTAGAGCTGAGAGGAAGAGTCAATACAACAATGTTAATAAAAGCATTAGCAGTCTCTGGCATGTAGCAAGGGGCAAATACATGTTAGGTTTTATTGTCATCAGCTTTATTCCGTTGGGGCATGACCATCTTTACTTTCTTGTGAATCCTTGTTGGAATTGTTTCTACCATATTCTTTTTTCTTCTTGATTTATTCTCTTGCTTTCAAATACCACTTTAATACTTTCAGCTCTTTTAATCTCCACCCTTTGTTATCATCTCATTGAGTAGGATAAACCATCGATTAGTTTATCCTCAAAAAGTAGATTTCATAGCAAAGATTCTAAACATTTTTAGTTACTCATTGTTCATTATTATTATTATTGGCTTGCTGGAGTATGCCAAACCCAGCTCACCACCGTATTCTTATGGGGCCTCATTGGCTCAGCGATGAAGACATTCTTAAAGTGTCAGTGGGAGAGCCCACTGTTGGGGTCAGCTGTGACAGCCACACACTCCCCTGCACCCTCACCTGGCAGGCAGTTGGGTTTGAATGGTCCACAAAAGCCAAGTTGCACAACTTTGGCAACAAGTTGTGCTCACTTTTCTCCATTATTTGGACAACCAGGTTGAATTCCTGCAGCTTGGGCCTATCTAAGATCTTCATCATATCAGCATTGTCAGCCTGAGCAAACCAATTTCTGCTCCTAGGAACGTTCCTTTAGATTACAGAGGAGTGGAAATTTCAACAAACTCTCCAACGCTCTTTGAAACTCCTGAACTGGTGAGGCCCTTGCGCAGATTCTTCTAATAGACTCAGAAGAGCAGTATTTGGAGCTGCGAATTTGCATAGCATCAGTTTTTCCAAGAAATGTAGTCCCCCGCTTTGGATAATTAATTTGGAAAGGCTGACATTTCCTTCTACCTGGCCACATTTGTTTTCTCCATCTTCTTGGAGACTGGCCTTAAAATATTTTCTCTATCTTCATCCTTCCAGCAATTTCATGTATTCTTTTCCAGCATTTTCATTAATTTTAATACCAGGCTGATTTTTCCTTGCCATAAAAACTTTTTAGATTCTTTAGTAGCTCTTTTAATTCCTCTGGAACCTGCTTCCCCAGCACAGAGTAAGGTTTAACAAAAGGGATTTTTATAAGCACACCACGTCCCTTAGTGACAGACATGATAAGAAATACACTCTTGGCCTCTCTTTCACCAGCAAACCTCAACAGTTGGGTGGGGAGAGGGGTACAGTAGTCTTTTCCCAGAACAGATTTTTTTCCTCTTTACTCAAAGACACCTTGAGGACCTCATATTCAAGCCAGATCTATTTTGGGCAAAAAGGAGACAGGACATTTGATATCTTTATGTCTGGTAAAATCCTTCC
>NW_012149308.1:1318473-1321355 GCF_000956105.1 Propithecus coquereli
TTTTTTTTTTTGAGACCGGGTCTCTCTCTAATGCCTGTGCTAGAGTGCGGTGGTGTCGTAGCTCACAACAACCTCAAACTCCTGGGCTCGAGCGATCCTCCTGCCTCAGCCTCCTGAGTAGCTGGTACTACAGGTGCACACCACTACACCCGGCTAATTTTTTATTTCTATTTTTGTTGCCCAGCTAATTTTTTCTATTTTTGGTAGAGAGAGGGTCTCACTCTTGCTCAGGATGGTCTCGAACTCCTGACCTCAAATGATCCTCCTGCCTCAGTCTCCCAAAATGCTTGGATTTCAGGTGTGAGCCACTGCACCCGGCCCTATTGGAGAATTTTAGGAGAGGAATGATGTGATTTAACTTGAACAGATCATTTTGGTGGCTGCGCAAATGACAATGGGGCAAGGGCGAAAGCAGAGAGACTATGAAATAGTCCAAGCAAGAAACGACAGTGGCTTTCTACAGGGTGCAATCCGAAGCACATTGAGAAAACCCTCTTGTCCTAAAAGATCTTCCCCACTACCTGCCACCCTTTCTAGAAATTCCATTGCACATATACTAACGTTGGAAAAACACAGAGAAGATTAGCGTGGCTCCTGCGCAAGCCAGGGATTAATTTCTTTAGATTAAACATGACATTTTCAGACATTCCTTGAAGTTGTAGACGTGGAACATCAGTTCACCAGCTGCACAGTACCAGTGTTTGTCAGGTCTTCCTCATGCCAAATCCAAGGCTTTTTTCACAGCCCCAGCTCACAGTCTAATGGGTAGAACACAGCAAATGGTAAACTGCCATGTGTTGGGGGGAAGGCAGGGCGCACGGAGGGAGGGCCAGGCAATTATGTCACATCTGTAGAGAACCGACTGAACAGCCAACTGAAGTGCTGTTCAGTACCGGCCAGTTCTCCAAGCTCAGTTTCTGAAAATGTTGGCCTCTGAAGATAGAATTATTTCCTGTTAGATACCAAATCAGGTCATCAAGCTGGATTTTAGGAAATTTTAATTCCCCGTACACCCTTTCCCCATCCCTACCTCCAACCCATCTCAGGACAGGATCATATTTAATTATACTTCTATCAGGGGGCTAAAATAAATTTATATTTAACTTTCAGAAAAAGCAAGATGTTTATTGAACCCCCATTGTGTATGAAGCAAAGGGTCCAAGGGCCACAGGGAAGCCATGTCCCCTAGAATGTCAGAGAATTTAGAATGTAGTATAGGACTGAGTCTGATTTACTTAACCTCATGAGACCTTACCGTTCTTATCTGCAAAATGGAGATCATAGTGCCTACCTCATAGGATTGTTGTGAGGATGACAGGAGAGTGTGCCTTATACACTAGTGCATAATAGATTCTCAAAAATACATAGTGCTGACTCCATTCCTAGAGGAGTAGTATGTTCTTGAGTCATCACATGCAGCAAATGGCGTTAGAGGTGTGCAAAGAGCGGGCTGATTTGAACTCTCACCAAAGTGTGAAAAGCTGGCTTTGGGACCCCTTCCCTGGTAGGTTTTGGTATTTAATAGAAGCGTGGAAGGGTAAGTTTACGAGGTAGGGAGTGCTGCTGAGAAGGGGAAGAACACAAAATGGCCGACAAAGTACCCCAAAGGGCTCAACCGTGTTCACAACCAAAGGCTTGTTTGGTAAGTCTTACTGCCTGCATTCTGCTCCCAAGTCAAACGTCTTGTTTTAGACACCAAACCATAAACAAAGAGACACCAAACCATAAACGGAGTATTCCTTTCCTTTATTCTGCACCTGATGGAAGCAAGGGAAGCAGGGAAAGCCAAGGGATTCTGACAAATAAAAGCTCATTTTACCATCGGTCCCGACTGCCTTGCCCTGCTCTCCTGTGGATTTCAGCTGCGTAGCTTCATCCTTAGTTCCCCGGGTTCTGGTCAGTGGAACCTGGCTTGCTATCAGGGAGACTTTGCAAGCTGACTTCAATCTCCATCAGCATCTGCACTGTTTCTCATCTCCTAGAGCTGGAAATAACAGTCGGGGTGGTTTTGAAACACTGAGCGCTGGCTGCTACTACAGCAGGTACTTCCTCCTTCCTCCTCTAACCCCGTCCACCGAAGGCCCCAGTTTCCATGGCTGGAAAGGAGACACGGAAATTCATGGTAAAAACAGTACGGAACCTTAAACCAGTGCTTCTCAAACTTCAACAGCCACATGGTTCTGATGCTGCAGGTCTAGGGTGGGGCCCGAGAGTCAGCATTTCTAACCAGCTCCCAGGCGAGGCCAGCACTGCTGGCCTGTGGACCGCACTTTGAGTAGCCAGGACCTAGGGGACTCAGAACTGGGCAGAGAAGAAACAGAAATCCATCCGGACTGGAAGTTAGCAGACCTGAGTCCAAGTCTAGACAATGACATTAACCAGCCGTGTGACCTCAGGGGAGTCGCTTAGTCTATTTCTTCATCTATAAAAATGGATGTGTTAGACTAAACTTCTGTTGTTCCTTCAAATATCAGCACATGGTGACTCTTGGCCTCTCAGACCAAGTGCTGTAACGTTTGCAGTCACTTAAGTTTGGGATGTTTTTGGTGTCAGCCTTAGAGGTGTTTTATTTCTTCAGTGCCACTGTGAGGTCTCAGAAAAGAGTAATGCCCGAGGTCAGAAGGTGGATTTCCTCAGGCACAGATGATAGAAATTGGGGGGTTATCACACACTTCTGTCAAGGAAGGATTTTCTCTAAAATGAATAGAGTAAATAACCAGTAACTACTACTAAAAAGCTGATTATAATTTTCTTTAGCTAGAAACAACCTAAATAGCAATCAACAGTGATTTGGGAAATTATACATTCTAGGCAACCATTGAAAATCATCATGTTGATAGTACTTTATTGTCATGGGAAACAGACATGATATATCATGGGTT
>NW_012149308.1:1321625-1323658 GCF_000956105.1 Propithecus coquereli
ATTGCTGAACCACCCAGAAGAAATAGACCCAACTTCTACAACCACCATTCCATTCTGTGCCTTTTCCACTAGCCCATTGTTTTTCTGACTTCTCCATGAGTCCACAGGAAGATCATTTGCCAGTCTGTTTTCTCCTCCCTTTGGTGTTCGCAACCACTTCAACTCCACATAATAATCATGTATAAAGCAAACTTTTTTTCAGCTTTATTGAAGTATAATATACAAATAACAAACATTTCACTTCACACAGGGAGTCAAGAATATTCCTAGGGTGCTCCCAGGACAGGCTTTGGGAAGTGAACCTCTCAGGGTGCGAGTTGGGTGGAAGTCAAGGCAAGGACTAACCGCTTTCCCTATCCAATCCTACTTATAAAAGTGTGGGCATCCTTAGCACTTGAACAAACTTTGTGTAGGTTTCTGGGGTTTTTTGTTTATTGGTTTGTTGGCTTTGGTGAGCATAATTATTTGGGACTTTTTTGGACAAACACTCAAAGTCACACTGCCTTCTGGAAAAGCTACCATCTCAAATTGGTTAGCACTACAAATATGTGAAACCCTGGAGAATAGGAGAATTCCATTTCGTAAACCCACCTAAATCTGCAAAGTGTCTCTCAAAACATCCTCACTATTCAGAAATATCAGTAACAATGTGGTTTCTGGCTGACTACTGAGAGAATTTTACAGTGTATGATGTATAAGCTAATTTAAATGCAGCAATTTCTTGAATAGCAAAATAAGTAAATTTCACAAAGAAAACGGATATGGGAAAACCACTTTTGGTATCATCAAAACACAATGGAGAAGAACAATTGGGAGGGATTTATAAATTACCCTGCAGTTTACATTTAAATTTACAAAGGTACTTATTTTGTGATGGTTACACCTAGATAAGTCATTAGTATCCATTAACAAGTAAAGTATTTACTTCATAAACATACTTGAATTTCACAACTAGTATATGTAAAACAAGAAGCCAAGTTCAACCAACTTCAATGACTTTAATTTTCAAATAATTCAAGTTAGCTTTTATTAATACAATTGAAGTGTAAACAGAGATAATTCCTAAATATTCTAATTGTTTGTATCCTTACTGTTAAGTTTTTAATTATTACATTTACACTTATATGTACATTTATTTTACATAGACACATATACAATGATGTAGCTCTTGGTTTTATTTGAGAAAATTAAAATTATGTTCGAAATTATACAGGAAGAAAAGACTTGAATTCACTTCCACAACTGAAGTTGACACAAAATGTGCTAATCCACATACTCTTCAGAATCTGCTGTGAATTTCTAATTTCCAGCTGGGCTGACGAGGTGGGGTTGGGGAACCAAAGCCATCTATTTGCAAGAGCAGTTTTACATGTAAGGGCAGTCAGTGATTTATTATTTCAACAAATATTAATTGAGCTTCTCCTATATGCCAGGCTCTGTGCTAGATGCTAGGAGTGTCATGTAAACATGACAGAAAGTATCCTGATTACATTCCAGTGGGGGAGACAGACAAGAAGTAAACAAATAAATGATCGATGTCATTCTAGAGGGGGGTAAGCTATGATGAAAATCTCAGCAGGGTGAAAGGATTAGGAAGCAGCTGGGTGGGTGTCTATCTTAATATGACAGTCAGGGAAGGCCTCTCTGAGGAGGTGATGTTTGAGTGAGCTAGGAGAGTGTCTGGAGAGTGTTCCCAGCAGACGGAATGGCAAGTGCAAAGGCCCTGAGGTGAGAATAACCTCGATGTATTCCAAAAGAAGCCCAGTGTGGCTGGTCTGGAGTGAGCAAAACATGGCATCAGAGGCAGAGTCCAGATCATGCCAGGCTTTGTAGCCATTGCGGTTTCATTCTAAGTAGCATGAAAAACTACTGGAGAACTTTTTTTCTTTTTCTTTTCTTTTCTTTTCTTTTTTTTTTTGAGACCGGGTCTCTCTCTAATGCCCGGGCTAGAGTGCGGTGGCATCAGCCTACCTCACAGCAACCTCAAACTCCTGGGCACATGGCATCAGAGGCAGAGTCCAGATCATGCCAGG
>NW_012149308.1:1326702-1330404 GCF_000956105.1 Propithecus coquereli
AAAAAATGAGAGGTTACACCACAGCATGTATATCCCAAAGAGTAGATACGAGTATAGATATTCACAGAGAAATGTCTGGAAAATGGTCACTAAAATTTTAACAGTGGTCTAGGATGTGGAATTTGGGATAGTTTTGTTGTTTATGTTTATCTGAGTTTTAACATTGTTTTCCAGTGAGCAAGTATGAATTTTATGGCCAGAAAAAAAGAAAACTATAGGGCTGAGCAGTCACTGAGCTCCCCTTTTAGGTGGAACAAGCAGGCTGCAGTGTGCCTCGGTCACATGGTGCCTTGTTGTGTTACCACAGACAGACCTACTTCATGCTCTCACATTACCACCTGGGCTTCTTGGGATCAGAGTTCGATACCCATGTCTGGAATGATAGCACATTAACTTGTGCTACCCCAGAGAAGACCCTGCATAACTTGAGACCCCCACTATTGTGACTGGAATAAACAAGGCAGAGCACACACTTCATTGGAACAACTTAGGCGGAGCTGTTCCAAAAGTATTTCAAAATCATGCAAATCATGGGAATGTAAAATGGTACAGCTGCTATGGAAAACAGTTTGGTGGTGTCTTAGTCCATTTTATGCTGCTATAACAGAATACCTGAGACTGGGTAGTTTATCATGAACCAAAATGTACTAGCTCACAGTTCTGGGAAGTTCAGTACCAAGTTGCCAGCATGTTTTGAGGGCCTTCTTGCTGTTCTTGCTGCATCATCATGTGTTGGAAGGTGAGAGAGCAAGAAAGAGGGTTAGAGTGTGTTGAACTCACCTGTATATAATGGCACAAATCCCACCCATGACGGTGGAGCCTTCATGGCCTAGTCAACTCTTAAAGGTCCCACCTCTTAATACTTTTACAATGGCAACTAAATGTCAACATGAGTTTTGGAGGGGACAAACATTTGAACCATAGCAGGTGGTTCCTAAATAAGTTAAATGTGGAATTACCATATGACCCAGCAATTTCACTTCTGAGTACATACAAAAATTGAAGACGGGTGTTCAAATGAAAACTTGTACACATGATCGTTACACATTGTACACATGTATCAAAAATCATAGACACCCCATTAAAATTTACAAATATTATATATCAACAAAAACTCTTTTAGCAAGTTGCAAGTACACAACACAATATTATTAACTATACTCACCATGCTATACATTACGTCTCCAGAACTTATTCATCCTGCATAACTAAAACTTGGTCAACTTTGACCAAATTTCCCCATTTCCCTCACCCTCCGGCCCCTGGCAACCACCATCCTACTTACTCTTTGTTTTTGTGAGTTCAACTTGTTTAGATTCTACATATAAGTAAACTTATGCAGCATGCCTTTCTGTGTCTAGCTCATTTCACTTAGCATAATATCCTTCAATTTCCTCCATGTTGTTGCAAATGGCAGAATTTCTTTCTTTTTTAGGGCTGAATAATATTCCATTATATATGTACATACACACCGCATTTTCTTTATTCATTCATCCACCAACAGATACTTAGGCATCTGTTGGAACAGGTTGTTTCCATACCTTGGCTGTTGTGAATAATGCTGCAATGAACATGGGAGTGCAGATATCTCTTCGACATACTGATTTCATTTCCTTGAGATATGTGCCCAGAAGTGAGATTGCTGAATAATATGGTAGTTGAATTTTAATTTTTTGAGGAACTTTCATGCTGTTTTCTATAATGACTAGAAATTTACATTCCCACCAACAGTACACAAGTGTTTCCTTTTCTCCACATCCTTGCCAACACTTTTGTCTTTTTAATAATGGCCATTCTAACAGGTGTGAGGTGATATCTCATTGTGGTTTTGATTTACATTTTCCTGTTGATTAGTGATGTTGAGTGCCTTTTCATATTGCTAAGGTCTGTTTATATGTCTTCATTGGGAAAATGTTTATTCAGGTCCTTTGTTCATTTTTTTTAGTTGACTTATTTGGTTTTTTGCTACTGAGTTTGAGTTCCTTATGTATTTTGAATAGTAACCCCTTATCAAATAGATGGTTTGCAAATATTTTCTCCCATTCCATAGTTGTCTCTTCACTGTGTTAATTGTTTCCTTTGCTGTGCAGAAGCTTTTTAGCTTGATGTAGTCCTACCTATCTATTTTTGCTTTTGTTACCTGTGTTTTGGGGGGTCATAGCAAAAAAAATTATTGCCCAGACCAATGTCAAGAAGTTTTTTCCCTATGTTTTCATCCAGTAGTTTTATAGTTTCAGGTATTACGTTTAAGTTTTTAATCTATTTTGAGTTGATTTTTGTGTATGATATGAGATAGGGGTTCAATTTCATTCTTTGGCTTGTGAATATCTAGTTTTCCCAACACCATTTATTGAAGAGACTACCCTTTCCCCATTGTGTAGTCTTGGTACCTTTGTCAAAGATCAGTTGACCATATATGCATGGGTTTATTGCTGGGTTCTCTATTCTGTTCCACTGGTCTATATGTCTTTAGGCTAGTACTATACTATTTTGATTACTATAGCTTTGTCAAATATCTTTAAGTCAGGAAGTATGATGCCCCCCAGCTTTGTTCTTCTTCCTCAAGGTTGCTTTGGCTATTTGGGGTCTTTTGTGGTTCCATATAAATTTTAGGATTGATTTTTCTATTTCTAGAAATATACCGTTGGAATTTTGATAGGGATTGCATTGACTACATAGATTGCTTTGGGTAATGTGGACATTTTAACAACATTAATTCTTTTTTTTTTTTTTTTTTAAGAGTCAGGGCCTCACTCTGTTGCCCAGGCTGGAGTGCAGTGGTACAGTCATAACTCACTGCTGCCTCAAACTCCTGGGCTCAAGCAATCCTCCTGCCTCAACCTCCTGAGTAGCTAGGACTACAGGTGCACACCACCAAACTCAGCTAATTTTTAAATTGTGTGTAGTGATGGGGTCTCCCTATGCTGCCCAGGCTTGTCTCAAACTCCTGGCCTCAAGTGATCCTCTTACCTTGGCCTCCCAAAGTGCTGGGATTATAGGTGTGAGCCACTGCACCTGGCCTAATTCTTTCAATCCATGAACACAAGATATCTTTCCATTTATTTGTGTCTTCTTTAATTTCTTTCATTAATGTTTTATAGTTTTGAGTGTATAGAACTTTCACTCCTTGGTTGAATTTATTCCTGAGTATTTTATTCTTTTTGATGGGATTGTTTTGTTAATTTCTTTTTCAGATAATTTTCTGTTAGTGTATAAAACTGCAACTGATTTTTGTATGTTGATTTTCTACCCTGTGACTCTACTGAATTTGTTTATTAGTTATAACAGCTTTTTTTGGTGCAGTCTTTAGGGTTTTCTATATATAAGATCATATCATCAGTAAGTAAAGACAATTTTACTTCCTCCTTTCTGATTTGAATGCATCTTATTTCTTTTTCCTACCTAATTTCTCTGGCTAGGACTTCCAGTAATGTGTTGAATGAAAGTGGTGAGAGTGGGTATCTTTGTTCTTGATCTTAGAAGAAAAACTTTGAGCTTTTCACCTTTAAGTCTGAATGTTAGCTGTAGGCTTGTCATATATGGCCTTTATTATGTTGAAGTGCTTTCCTTCTATGCCTAATATGTTGAGAGATTTTATCTTAAAAGTGTGTAGAATTTTGTCAAATGCTTTTTCCTGTATCTATTGAGATGATCATATGATTTTTTTTATTCTTCTGTTACTGTGATGTATTACATTTATTG
>NW_012149308.1:1330454-1332685 GCF_000956105.1 Propithecus coquereli
AAAGACACCTTGAGGACCTCATATTCAAGCCAGATCTATTTTGGGCAAAAAGGAGACAGGACATTTGATATCTTTATGTCTGGTAAAATCCTTCCCAAATAGCACTAGATTCTCATCTCTTTTTCGTAGTTGCTAATGGTTAAGATGTTAATTACACTACCCTCGCCTTGGTCTGAACCTAAGACTACTTCCCCCTTTAGGCCGGGCATCTCTTTAGTTAAAACCACAATCTGAAAGGAAAATGCTTTTTATTAGAGGGGCAATTTGAAAAAAAGGACTCCATGTGCTCCAAAACGATTTCATTCCATCCGACCAACTAGCCTGATTTCTATTTTGAAAAACATTGATTATGTACTGCAATAAACTTGCCATTTTCAGAACACCACAAATTCTCTAAGGCAATAATATTTAGTGATTTATAGTGATGTTGGTGAACTAGGGGTACCTAACTTAATTGGAGTGTGGTTTTTAAATTGCAAAGTTTTGAACATTATTTAACATCAATTTCCTCACTAATGGAGCTGTAATTGCGTACAGAGAAGGGTTCTCAACCTCAGCACTATCAACATTTGGGCCAGATAATTCTTTGTTGGGGGATGGGGGTGAAGGGGTCCTGTGCATTGTGGGATGTTTAGCAGCATCCCTGATACCCCACCCCCACAAATGCCAGCAGAATTTTCACTCTAGTTGCGACAACCAAAAATGTCTGCAGACATTGCCAAGGGTCCCCTGGGTGACACAACCACCCCTGGTTGAGACACATGTATGTACAGGACCTGGTGAAACAGTCTTTCCTTTGCTTGCTTTTCTGGACTCTGAAAATCTTAGTTAGAGTCCAGTGAAAAATAAGAACACATTAGGTCCTGGAATGTACTATTTTGATTCTATTATTATAAAATCCTTCACTTTTCTCACTTGAGATTTTTAGAAAAATAATGAAATTTCCAAACATAGCTACAATATATAAACATTGGTCGCTGGCACGTCTCACCTCTCTGCTAATGGGTCAACAAGAACAGTACTTTTCATGAGGTTTTCCAAGAGTTTGCAGGGCCCCTCTCTGGCCTAGTTCACTGAAGCCCAGGGTAAAACTACTCATTAGCAAAGTGACTAATCTACAGGCCTATTAGTTGAAATAGTCAGCAAGGGGAAAAGAAGTGTAATGTTTCCTGTGTACTGTTTTCTCTCTTAAAACATAATATGTAGTAGTCTAATGAGTGGCCATATCCAAGTTAGTCTTACAAATTGGCAGGTTTGATCTTTGCTGTCCAGTACTTGTTTCCAAGGTAATCAGGATTTCTATAGACCCTAAAGTAAAAGGAAAATGGTGGCATCCCAGGCATTCTCTGCTCTAATAACTGCTCTTCTACCCCATTCTCTCCTTTCCTTCACCCTCCTGCTTCTTCCTGACTTAGGCTTTCTTGCTATTCTGAAGATCAGCCGACTCTCCCACCCACTCCCCACCCAACACCCACCAACAGGGTCCTGGCCGGAAGCCAATGGCACACTCAATTAGGATAAATTGAGGAGAGTTTAATGAAGGGACTATTTACAG
Organism: Propithecus coquereli; assembly: GCF_000956105.1. NCBI lineage: Eukaryota > Metazoa > Chordata > Mammalia > Primates > Indriidae > Propithecus > Propithecus coquereli. The sequence continues at coordinate 1,332,010 of NW_012149308.1, forward strand.
GGTTTTAGGGAAATCCCAAAGGAGAGTGTAGCACCACAGAACAAGTAATAGCAGGGACCTGGTACAACCCCTAAGCCTGGAAGGGCAAAGAAAAGAGCAGTAACCAGAACCCAGAAGGGTAGCTGTGGGGGCAGCCATCTTGTGGGGGCTGTTTCCTACACCACACAAACCAGCAAGCTATGTCGACCTAGCAGGGAGGAGCCCTAGAGAATAAATATCCCAACCTCACTCTCCCCAGCCCTCCAACTTCCTGCCACTACCTTGAACCCAACTAGAAGAGGAAAGGCAAGGGAAGCTGGTGATACAGTCCGTACAGGGCAGCCTCCCTGGACGTAGAGCAGAGTAGAGGAGGGTGGAGAATGGATCCAGGGAGCAAACGGAAGGCTTCAGCCCACTCTGCAATCCCAAGGAACATCAGAGGCCCTCGGAGTGGCAAAGGATGTCATTTGAAAATTCTCCCCTGGTAATTCTCCTATGTCCCCTAGGATTGAGACCAGCTGTCTTAAAGCATGATGGACTTCGGCCGGGCGCGGTGGCTCACGCCTGTAATCCTAGCACTCTAGGAGGCCAAGGCGGGTGGATCGCTCAAGGTCAGGAGTTCAAGACCAACCTGAGCAAGAGCGAGACCCTGTCTCTACTAAAAATAGAAATTATTTGGACAACTAAAAATCTATAT
>NW_012149308.1:1332801-1345108 GCF_000956105.1 Propithecus coquereli
TTTTTTTTTTTTTTTTTTGGTCTCAAGGTATTTTTTCTATTTCTCATTTGATTTCTTCTTTCAGCCAGGAGTATATTGTTTAATTTCTACATGTTTCTTAATTTTCAAATTTTCTTCCTCTTACTGATTTCTAGTTTCATACCATTGTGGTCATAAAAGATACTTGATATGATTTCAATCTTCCTAAATTTGTTAAGACTTGTTTTGTGGCCCAATATGCGATCTATCTTGGAGAATATTCCATGTACTCTTAAGAAGAATATATATTCTGCTTTTGGATGGAATGTACCACAAAGGTACTTACATCCATGGGTGGTTGTCAAAATCAGTATTTTTGGCAGGGGGGCGGAGCATGAGCACTTGAAAACTCCTATTTCACCATTTTGCTGACATTATCATCTCAGAATCCGAATTAATTTTAATGTTCACCCTTAATACGTAGGCATGTGCATTTTACAGGTTAAGTTTTTGTTGTTGTTGCTGGCCCCATTCTGTGGTAAACTGTAATTGTGTGAACTTATATAATATCCCAAAGATGAAAAGAGAAATAGCATAAATTCCCCCATAAAAAATTATATATGTGCATATTATCCTCTATTCCTGGAGCTACAAATGGAATTATCCAGACTTCCTGAGGCAAGATGGTAGAGTTAGTGATCTTGGTCTTTGGTGGCCTCCTCCTCCATCTTGTGTCCTATTAACCTACCTCCACTTGCCTCAATTTCCCAGATTTTGTCTCTCTGCTCACGGGCCCTCCCCTCTCATTCTCTGTTTCAGAGACTTCTATTTGCCCACTTGCCCCAAGTATTTCTTCTTCCCCTCCTCCCAGTAATGGAATTTTCAGCTGAGCTTCTCAGAATAAAGACAACATTCCCCAGCCTTCTTTGCAGCCAAGTGTGACCCTATCACTGAGTTCTGGCAAATAGGAAGTCAACAGAAGTAATACGTGCGATTTCTAGGTGGTGTCCCTAAAAAGGGGGTATGACCTTCCTTTCATTTTCCTTCCTGCTGCCTGGAATGGGGAGGTAATAGTGAGTCACCTTGGACCATGTACACCTCCGAAGTCACAGAACAACAAGAAAGAAGAAGCCTGGGCCCCCAACATTGAGGACACTGGCTTGTTTCATCAGAAGATAATACATCATCTTGTTTGTGCTACCCTTATTTCAGGACTTTACCAGTAGCTGAATCTATACCCTAACAAATACATACTCCCATCTCTCAGGCCACACTTAGCCCCTGTTCCACACCCTTAGGCAGAATGACTCTAGATACAGCTACTCATGGCTTGTACTATGGGCCAATGCAGACCTGGGAGGCAATGAAGCTGTTTCTATCAGCAAATTTATTTTTACAGCTTCCCATCAGCCCTCACATTCCCTCCCTTTCTCAATCCGCAGATACATGCACATCTTCCTTGAAGAAGCCCTTTCATTCATTTTTTAGTTTATCACTGTCTTGAATATTGATTTTGATTTGATTTTATCTGTATATAAACATTTACAGAAAGAGACAGAGTAACTAGCAGGGCTCATCAGGAACTAAAGCTTCTTTCAGATTTCTCTGTCCACAGCTGTCCTGCTGGAAGGACTCTGAGAAGCCCGCTCATCCTTAGGTGCTAGTGACTGATAATAGGCCAACGGAGAATCTATTCCCATGGTATTTGCATTTTATGAAGGAAGACAACAAAATTCTTTCTGGCCAGTTTAAACAAACAGAAAAAGGAACTTACTAAAGAATACTAGGAAAATTTCCACAGTCTTCGTCTTTTATAACATTAAAAGTTCATAAGTGCCTTTTTTTAATTGAATAAAATGTTCTTCATTGTGCATTTGTCTCATGTTCCCTCGTGACTAGAGTAGGGTTATGCATCCCAAGAAGAACATCACATAAGTGATGTGTCCTTCTTAGAGCGTCACATTTGGAGGTCCATCATGTTTATTTGTTCTCGCTGTGAATGTTAATGTTGACCACCTAGTCAGGGCATTTTCTTATTTCTCCACTGCATAGTTACTATGTCCTCCTTTTCAACTAATAAGCAACCTGTGGGGAAACACTTGAAGACCGTGTATTTATCTTGCCCCTAAAAACGCTCCAGATCAAAGGAGACTGAGAAACATGACAACTACATACAATGCTTGCCCCCAGACTGGATCTTGTACTATCGCTGAAAAATGCTGTAAAGAACATTATTGGATCAATTGATGAAATTGAAACACAAAGGGAAGTTAAATAAAAACATTATATCAACATTAAATTTCCTGACATTGATAACTGGACTTTAGTTATATAGGGAATATCCCTTTTCTTAGGAAATGTGCACTGGACTTTTCTGTAAGTTTAAAATTATTTCCAAATAAAGAATTTTAAAAAAACAATATTCAGAATCTCAGGGAGTGGCGGGGAGGGAGTAGCGCAGAGAGTCAGGTTCAAACACAAGGCAACCAGAAACTTTGCCCAAACCATCTCTGGTCTGCTTCAGCGAAGAGTAGACTGGTGTGACTCAGCACAGACCCTGAAGCGCTCAGGGATGACAGTGGAGACCAGATGACTGCTTCCTCTGAAGAAGCAAGCACTTACTTCCTACTCCCCTCACCAGAAAATGGGCTCCTCATGACACCTGTACTGATGCACTACTCACCGAAATCCACATCTTACCCAGGTGCATCTGGTGGAAAGTAGCTCAATGGGTTACTGGGAAAGCAAATGTATGATTTTAATCTTTAAAAAGTGAGCATCCACGTGGAAAGTTCTCCAAATGTAAGAAGGGTGTTCAAAAGATGCTAGGTGGCCATAGATGGGGATGTGGAACAGTGCTGTGTGTTCACACAGTGCTTTACTACTCACAAAGAATAGGATAACTAATTTGATCCTTGCAACAACCGTGGGAGATGGGCAGGGGTGTGCCTGCATCTTTGTTATTGAGATGAGGGATTTAGAGCTCTGAGAGGTTGAAGGTCATTTAAACTCCATACTTCTAACTGCTAAACTAGTGCTTTTCTAGTGGTTTTCATAAGTGCTGATTTCAGTATGACAGCTAAGTACAGAAAGTGATCCTAGATTGGATACTGGAAGGAAAAAATGTTGTAAAGGATGTTATTGGGACAATTAGTAAAATTTGAATATAGACTATATGTAGAAAATAATATTGTGTCTACCACTACTGAATTTCTTGACCTTGATAATTATACTGTTGTTTCATAAGAGAGTGTCCGTGTTCATAATAAATGCATGCCAAACTATTCAGGGTAAAAAATCATCATGTCTATAACTTATTCTCAAATGGTTCATTGAAAGTTATGTACATATGGGGAAGCAAATGTAGCAGAATGTTAACAATACGTAAATCCAGGTGAATGGTGTACAAATATTTGTCATATTCTTGCTACTATTCTGTAGGTATTAAATTTTTCTAAATAAGTCTAAAAATACTAGAGAAAAACTATAACTTTCAGATAAAATCAAGTTGTGTCTTCTGTTGCACATGTCACATAAAACCACAGTTATCTTGGACAGTGTATAAGAAAATGGCAGAATTTTAATTCCTAACAGATTTATTAATTGCTTCATTTCATCACCACACAGGAAAAGTATCCCTTCTTGTATTTACTTAGCATAGTCTAGTGAATTTAATAGGCGGGCTTGCTCTGCTGGGACCAGTTGTGTTTTCATAGAACACAATGGAATGTTCTCTTATGAGGCCCTGAGGGAAGGGAAGAGTCTGCAGCCTCATGATCCCTACTGCCTTGTCAAGAGTAGGGAAGACGTTGGAGGGCATAGCTGTGTGGTACGCTAAGGGACACTGGGTCCCAGGGATGGGGCTCTAGCTTTGCGAGAGTCCCATGACTCAAATGTATCTTGGAAGCACCAGAACTGCTGGACTTGAAAGAGATCTGGGACCACATCCTGCATGGGAAAATGGTCGATGACCATAAAACAACTGCACAGTGCTTAGGTGGAGAACAGTCAGTAATCGAGTTGAAATTTTCCTCCACCATGGCAAGATGGGTGCCCAAAATTGAACTTAAGCTAAGGTGAATGATAAATCTTTTTTTTTATGTTTGAATTTTTGGACTGAGTCATTCCTAAGTAGCATGTATGGAAATGTGAGATAAACTAAGCCCTTTCTATTGATCATCTCATTTTGTCTTCACAACTCTATGACTTAGGTTAAATAATCCCCATTTTACAACTGGGAAAACTGGAGTTTAGAGGGATGAATAACTATTTGCCCAAAGTAACACAAAAAGTAACTGGTGGAGCCAGAATTTGAACCCAGGCAGCCTGACTCCAGCACACAGGCTCTCAGCAACCTCTACCATGCTGTTGGGTGGCCACCTGCCTACCCATCAGGCCAGTCCTCCCTGTGAAATTCCCACTTCTAGCTCCCAGCCTGTAGAGTAGGACCTGTGATTTATTAAAGGAAGATGCTACTCTGTGGTGTAACAGAAATGTAAGAAGCCTATCCCAGCTCAACGGAGCACAAGAAAATTATTCATTCCATCCCTTTCAATAGGCAGCCAAACTTTCCATACTGCAGATGACTAAAAGATAGAGCTGATTGTGCCCAGGAGGGTGTGACTCTCCTGCCAAATGTCCTGGCTGGTGATGCTGTCCTCTCCTGCAAAGAGCGAGGTTCTTCCAAACAACATTGGTGTTCTCCATTTCCCCCATGGACGTGTGACTTAGTCAGGTAAGCCTGCCAAAGTCGCACTCTGTGTCTCACCCAGGGCCTCAAAAGAGCTGGTCCTGCACTAACGGCAATTTGTGGAACATAATTAACTGCAGATTCCTTCTGGACATGCTTAAGCTCCTTGATGTCTCAGATGTGTGGCCAGCATGGAGCTCTCCTTGGCAGTGCGAATCCTTCCGCCTCCAGCTGGAGAGGAGGTCCAGATGACAGGAAACCAAGGGCATTGCTCCGATTGAGCTTGGCTTTCCCAAGGTTTGGTGGGGCAGGCTTACATACGTGAATGGGGCTTTGGGGAGCCTACCCTTTCAGCAGATCCAAACCGCACAGATCACAGCGATCTATGGAAAATCACATCTTCCTCATGAGCTGACTACATGTTAGCAATAGTCTTCCTTTGGCTCAGTGGCACTCTGGGTGGAAAAATAATGCAAAGAGCCTTCCCTTTCAGACAAAGGAACAACCTGGTCAGCAAAGCCCACGCCCAGGAACCTAAAGAAAAGGCCTTCCCAGGACACATTTGCTTTCTGTCCAGAGAAGCACCATAGGCTTTGCTTCTGCTACTGTAGTGTTTCTGATTATATTTATTATCTGTTACTATCAAATCATAAAGATAATATGGATATAGCTGCCTATAAATTTGATTCTTCTCCAAACCCTAAGACGTAGCTGTTATATATCCCTTTACAGATAAGTAACCAAGTTAATATAGCTCAAAATGATTTTAATTTTAATCAAGGTAAAATCCAAGTTAAAAGAGGACATTCAACAACATGGACAAATCTCATAGACATGAAAGCAAACAAGAGAAGCCAGATGAGAAAGAACACATACTATATGATTTCATTCATATGAAGTTCAAGGATTAGGGTTAGAGTTAAACAGGTGAAACTAATCCATAATGAACTCAGAACAGTGGTTACTTCTGAGAGGGTGGTATTGACTGGAAAGAAGCATGAGGGAGCCTTTGGGAATGCTGGAAAGTTCTATTTCTTGATTTCGGTGGTAGTTCCACAGACATAAACATATGTAAAAATTCATCGAGCTATACTCTTAAGATTTGTGCACTTTACTATGTTTAAATTATCTCTCAAAAAAGAGGTCAAAATTTTAACAAAAATCTTACAGAAAATTTAAGAAGCTGTTTTAAAGATGCAAAGTCCCAAATTAATAATCAGCCTTTATTTAGATGGATGTGAGCAAATAGTTTTATAGCAGTTACAATAAAAATGTAGTTAAGCTATACTTGTTCTTTATGTTGACATCATAAAGTTGCCCTTAAAAAGAAAACAACAAAAATCCAAATCAGCTTCCTTAAACCTTGAAAGGTTTGCTTCAGTAGTTCCAGCACCATTAACTTGTAAACTTGGAATTGCGAATGTTTCTTATAGGAAGTTAGATTTGTTAGAATGTTAGTTATAATCGCAGCCTCTGATTGCTATGAGTGGTTGATTTTACTCAACCATCTTTGACTGCCTGGATGGCCATGACTGCAATGAATTCTAAATATAGTCATACGTGTGTTAACGATGGGAAGACATTCTGGGAAATGCATCATTAGGCAATTTGGTCATTGCATGAACATCCTAGAGCAGCAATCCCCAACCTTTTTGGCACCAGGGACCAGTTTCATGGTAGACAATTTTTCCATGAGATGGGGTAGGCGGTGGGGCGGAGCTCAGGCAGTGATGTGAGCAATGGGGAGCAGATGTAAATACAGATGAAGCTTCATGGTTGCCGGCTGCTTACCTACTGCTGTGCCCCCTGCCATTTTCTAAGTTTCAGGGAAGACAATTTTTCCATGGAAGGGAGGTGGTGTGGTGGAGCTCTGCAGCCCAGTCCCTAACACCCTAACAGGCCACAGACTGGTACCGGTATATGGCCCAGGGGGTTGAGGACCACAGTTGTACAGCGTACTTACACAAACCTAGGTGGTGTAGCCTACTACACACCTAGGCTATACGGTAAGGCCTATTGCTCTTAGGCTACAAACCTGTAGAGAATGTTGCTGTATTGAATAGTGTAGGCAATTGTAACACCATGGTAAGTATTTGTGCCATAGTCATTTCTCAGCTCCATTATAATTATAGGGGACCACTGTTGAATCTGCAGTTCATCCTTGACCAAATGTCATTATGCAGTGCGCTGCTATAATTCAATCTGTCCAGAAAACACCATGCACTTCTGGGAATTAAGAGCATAGTTAAAGTCATTCGTCCTTGAAAACACGTTTAGAAGATAAACACCATGACAAAACAGATTAACTTAAAACACAAAAGAGAACCCTAAAGCTGAGGGGTGAGATAACGAGTCTGGGGTTGCAGGGCTACCAAGTGTGAGAAACAGGCCTGGAGCTTAGGCTTCCTGGTCCCTGCCTTCATAGTCTTGCCATTGTCCCACGGCTCCTCCAATTTTTTTAATCCTATTTTATGTCTAAAATGGATATGTGCATAGAAAAAGGTTTGCTTCAGTGTAATAAAATTAAATATTAATGAGAAAAGGATGCCCACGCCCCCCCCCCCAAAGTGTCTTATCTGGAAGTTTAAAAACACATTTCTCATTCATTCTTGGGTTAAAGAGGACCTTAAAGTGAAAAGAGTCTTTCTAAAGAAACAGGAACACTACCTAGCAAAATCTGTGGGATGTGCCCAAGATGATCATTAGACTAAAACATGATATTCAAACTGAGAAATATAGAAAGTATGTATTTTTGATTCTGGGAGCAAGAAAATGAAAATAAACCTGAAGAGATACAGAAGGAAGGAAAGAAATAAGAAACAAGTTGAACCTGATAAAAGAGGAAATAAAGTAAAAATCAGTAAGGCCAAAAACTGGGTCTTTGGCAATCCAAATATGTATATGAGACAAACTTGGGACATCTAATTGAGAAAAAAAAAGGACTAAGAAACAAATAAGCAATATTAAATAAAAACAGAGATAACTTACAGATAATAAATTTGAAAACATATATAAAATGGATACTTTCCTTGGAAAATAGGAGTTACCAAAATTAGCTCCCAAGAAGTAGAAAATCTGACCAACCATTAGCTACAGTAGTGCACCAAAGAGGAGCACCCACCCTGCAGGGAGGAATATTCTGTCACTTACATTGGTTAGCAACACCAGTTCATGGTGATGATAAAATGCAGATTGACTGGCATTTATAGACAATTTGCCCCGTTATTGCCTGCACCTGGAGTAGACCTCACCTATGGCTGCCCTGTCCTCTTGCTTCACCACTGCATAGCTACAGAAAAAAATGTTTAAATAGTTAAAGATTCATTCCTCAAAGAGACACCAGGCCTAGATGGTTTAACAGACGACCTTAACCAAGCTTTGAGCAACCAAGTAAACCCAAGGTTATGTAAACTGTTCTAGAACACAGTAAACTAAGTGTACCCATCTCATTTTATGACCTAGCAAAAACCTGATACCCAAACTAGACCAACACAGCACAGGAAAAAGAAAGCTGTAAACCAATCACTTATTGGTACAAATATAAAAATTGTAAATAGCAGCCAAAATCCAACAATGTGTTATGAGACTATTCAAATGAATAAGTAAAGTGTATCCAAGGAATGCAAGGATGGTTGAAAATAAGAAAATATGTTAACGTGGTTCACAACATATTAGATGAAAAATAAACCACAGCATCTCAATAGTTGCTTAAAATAGTTGGCAAAATTTAACACTATTTTACAGAAAACAGAAAACTATGAATAGAAGAAAATGGTCTTAACTTGATTAAGAACATTTATCATAAACCTCCAGCCAGTGTCATAATCAGTGGTGATACAAGTATTCCACATTTTATTGGTTATAATGCTTTCAATTGCAAATAAAATTAATCTATCTGGCTTTTAAAAAATACAGAAAGTATTTTTGCCTGTGTATTAGGGTTCTCCAGAGAAACAGAACCAATAGGATATGTGTGTGAGTGTTTGCGTGTGGGGGTGTGTGGGGGTGTGTGTGTGTGTGTGTGTATAGAGAGAGAGAGAGAGAGAGATTCATTTCAAGATTTCTTAACATGTCCCTTCCAATTCCAGAGAGGAAAGGGCAGGACAAGATGGGTTATTCATCTCCAAAACACTTGAATACAATAAAATAAATCTCCCATCCAAAAAAAAATAAAAAGATTAAAGATTTATTAACATGAGTATGGAGGATGGCAAGTCCCAAACCTGCAAGGTGGGCCCGCAGGCTGGAGACCTAGGGAAGAGGCGATGTTGCACTTCAGTTCTGAAGGCCATCTGCTGGCAGAATTCCCTCTTGCTCAGGGGAGGTCAGTTTTTTGATTGATTAGGCCTTCAACTGATTGGGTGAAGCCCACCCACATTATAGAGGGCAATCTCCTTTACTCAAAATCCAATTTAAACATAAATCTCATCCCAAAGACCCTTGCAGAAACACGCAGAATAAAATTTGGCCAAATAGCTTGGCACAGTGGCCCAGACAAGTTAACATATAAAACTAACCATCGCAAGTCCAGCCCTTGTGAACTTGGGATCCACATGCATCTCCTTAACCCACACTTAATCTCCCAATAAAGACAATAGCAAGGTCATAGTTCCACCTAACAGGTTACAACCTGCACACAACTGAAAACCCACTAACCCCTTCCCCAAAAGAGAAGGTAAAGTCTTTGATGTTTACTTTTCTCTTTGATACCCCATAACTTAAATACCATGATATAAAGTTAGTAATATCTAAATACAATAATGTGAAATCAATACATCTTATGTTACATCATAAGAGGATATGAGAGGGAATAAAACCAAGTTATTTTATACATACACATATTCATACTGAAATAAAGAATTGCTCATGACAATTACAGTTCTTGGTTTCTGTACTGGTCACATAGTCATAGTTGGTGTTTATAACTACCTTCACTGCTGGTTCTGTATTCTCTTTACTTTAACAATCCTATCCTCATACAACAGAGTCCAAAGGCTAGAATTGGGAAAGAAGATATATCACTTCCTCCTATCTTTTCTTAAAACTGAGGAAAACTTTCCCAGAAGTTCCAGATAGCTCCCTCATGTCTCATTAATCAGAACTGTCTCCCATGCCCATTCCTAAACCAGTCAGTAGCAAGCAGAATTGAATCACAATGATTCTCTTACATTAATGAAGATTCTTCCCAAGAACTGGGAGGGATCTGACACCTGAACAAAATCAGTCCTGCTCAACAGAAGAAGCACAAAATGGCTGAACCAAGAAGCAACCAACAGTATCTGTCATACGAAGTCAGGAACAAGACAAGCACACCCACGATTACCACTGTCCAACAATGTCCTAGAATCCTAGACAAGGCATTAGGACAAGAAAAAGAAAAGAGGCACAAACAAAAGAAAGAGGAGAAAAACACTGTCAGACTCTATGCTTACAATATGATTTTCAAGAGAATCAACTGAAAACTACTAACAGAGTTTGGCAACATGACTAGATGTTTGTTCAAAAATGAGCAAACACATGTTAGCTAGAAGTAATAAGTTGTAATAGAAAAAAATTTCATTTGCAATAGCAACAAAAAATATAAAATACCTTTGAATATGTCTAAGAAATGCGAATAATAAAAAGCTAAGTAATTTATATATATTTGCTACTTAATCCCCTCAATCTAAAGACCTTGCACTCTTATTGTCTCCTCTTATCCTACGAAGAAACTGGAACGTAGATTAGCTACCTTATTTAAGGTCACATGGCTAGTAAGCATCAGAGCTGGGAATAGAAACCAAGAGGTTGGCTCAGGAACCCGTCTTTCAAACCATTACATTATACCAGTTCCTGAGGAAAATTTGGTGAAACTCAACCGAAGCATAAATTGCGAGACGATTTTTCATGGAACTTGATGATTCTAAAATTCACATGGAAATGAAAATGCACAAGAACAGCCATGAAAATTTTAAAAAGAAAAACAGTGAGGAAATGCCTTCTTCTACCAGACAGAACATGTTATTAATATATAGCTATGCTAATTGAAAACAGGACAATATTGGCACAAAAAATAATAGAGCAATAGAAAAGAATTCAGATCCCCTAATAAATACAGCCATATATACTTGCAGATTAAATAGATAACAGCAGTGGTAGTTCAAATCACTGGGGAAAGGATAACCTACTCAGTAAATGGTGCTAGGATAATTGGCTATCCATTTGGGGAGAGGAGTTTAGATTTCCATATTATACCATTCAAGGAAACACATGCATACACACACACCACACATACACATACAAATTCCAGGTGTGTTAAAGATATAAATACAAAAATATTATAGAAATATTAGAAGAAAATATAGTAGAATATGTTTATATACTTGGAGTTAGGAAAGGCTCTCTTAAGACCAGAAAAACTCACAACATCATTAATGATCGAAATTATTAAAGATGAAATGATCGATAAGTATAGCTGCATCAAAACTAAAAATATCTGTACAACAAAACACAACATAGGCAAGATTAAGAGACAAGGCTGAGGCCAGGCGCAATGGCTCACACCTGTAATCCTAGCATTCTAGGAGATCGAGGCAGGAGGATTGCATGAGCTCAGGAGTTTGAGACCAGCTTGAGCAAGAGTGAGACCCATCTCTACTAAAAACAGAAAAATTAGCCAGGCGCCATGGTGCATGCCTGTAGTTCCAGCTACTAGGGAGGCTGAGGCAGCAGGATCACTTGAGCCCAGGAGTTTAAGGTTGCCGTGAGCTACAATGATGCCATGGCACTCTACCCAGGGTGACAGAGTGAGACTCTGTCGCAAAAAGAAAAAAAAAAAAAGGCTGGAATAAAATATATGCGACATGTGACAGATTAAAGAATGCATATAAAAAGAACTCTTACAAATCAATAAGAAAGGCAAACAGCCAAAAGAAAACTGAGCAAAGGATATCAAGAGGCAATACACAGAAGTTAAAACATAAAGGATCAATGTACTTAGGAAAAGATGTACAACATCACTAGGAATTGGAGGAAAGTGAAGTAAGTAACCATGAGAGACTATTATTTACCCATCAGATTGGCAAAATTTAAGAAATATGATAATGTCAAGTGCCATGAGAGGTACTGTCAAACACCAATATGGGAGTATAAACTGGAAGAAGTCCACAAACCCTTCTTTGAAATCTTTGGGGCCAACTGTGTTTCAGAGTTCAGAACATTTCAAATTATAGAAAGGCAGTGCAATGTGTCAGCTCAGGTCATATTTTGGCACCAGATGAATTCAGAGTGTATCCAATTTTACTACTAAATGAATCACCAAAACCCTTTCAACTCTCAGAACTTTTTGGATATGACAAGTGGAGTGATGAGATTGAGAGCCTGTGCTGCTGTTTTGAAGATAGCAACAATAAAAGTCAAAATATGCAAACCTGTTGACTTAGCAATTCTACTTGCTGGTATCGACCCTAAAGAAACAGTCACATACATACTCAAAGAAACATGTAGAGGAATGTTTACTGTAGCATTAAGTCTAAGGATGAAAATCTAGAAGACATCTGAACACCATGAGTGTTAGAATGCTTACATAAGCTCTGATGTCCGCATACTCTTGTATACAATGTAACCTTAACAGAATGAGGAAGATGTCTATGTGCTGACATTGAAGGATCTCTCTCTTTT
>NW_012149308.1:1346623-1355723 GCF_000956105.1 Propithecus coquereli
ATTTTAATAGGGATTGCACTGAATCTATAGATCACTTTGGGTAGTATAGACATTTTAACAATGTTGATTCTGCTGACCCATGAGCATGGTATGGTTTTCCACTTGTTTATGTCCTCTGCTATTTCCTTCCTCAGTGTTTCATAGTTTTTCCTATAGAGGTATTTTACCTCCTTGGTTAAATATATTCCTAGGTATTTTATTTTCTTTGTTGCTATTGTGAAGGGTATTGAGTCTTTGATTTGGTTCTCGGTTTGACTATTGCTGGTGTATAGGAATGCTACTGATTTCTGTACGTTGATTTTGTAACCTGAGACTTTGCTGAATTTGTTTATCAATTCTAGTAGTCTCATGGCAGAATCTTTGGGGTTTTCTAGATATAAGATCGTATCATCAGTAAACAGTGATAGTTTGACCTCTTCTGCCCCCATTTGGATGCCCTTGATTTGCTTCTCTTGTCTGATTGCTCTGGCTAGGACTTCCAGCACTATGTTGAATAGAAGTGGTGATAAAAGGCAACCTTGTCTGGTTCCAGTTCTAAGTGGTAATACTTTCAATTTTTCCCCATTCAGTATGATGTTGACTGTGGGTTTGTCATATATGGCTTGTATCATTTTTAGGTAAGTCCCATCTATGCCTATCTCGTTAAGCATTCTTATCATAAAAGGGTGCTGAATTTTGTCAGATGCTTTTTCTGTGTCTATTGAGAGGATCATATGGTCTTTGTTTTTGCTTCTATTTATGTGAATTACATTTATAGATTTGTGTATGTTGAACTATCCCTGCATCTCTGGGATGAAGCCCACTTGGTCATGATGGATTATATTTGATAAGTACCTGAATTTGGTTTGCTAAGATTTTGTTGAGAATTTTTACATCTATATTCATAAGGGATATTGATCTGTAGTTTTCTTTTTTTGTTGCATCCTTTCCTGGTTTTGGTATCAGGGTGATGTTACTTCATAAAACATGTTGGGGAGGATTCCTTCCTTCTCAATGTTGTGAAATAATTTCTGCAGGTTAGGTACCAGTTCTTCTTTATAGCTCTGGTAAAATTCGAATGTGAAACCATCTGGTCCAGGACTTTTCTTTTTAGGAAGGTTTTTTATTGCTGCTTCAATTTCAGTAGTTGATATTGATCTGCTTAGAAATTCTATTTCTTCCTGACTTAGCCTAGGGAGGCCGTGTGTTTCTAAAAATTTGTCCATTTCCTCCACATTTTCTAGTTTACGTGAATATAGGGTTTTATAGAATTCATAGATGATAGTTTGTATTTCCGTGCTATCAGTTGTAATTTCTCCTTTTTCATTCCTGATGGAGCTTATCAGAGTCCTTTCTTTTCTGCTTCTCATTAATCTAGCAAGAGGAGTGTCAATTTTGTTTATTTTTTCAAAGAACCAACTTTTTGTTTTATTAATTTTCTGCATAGGTTTTATTATTGATTTCATTTAGTTCTGCTCTGATCTTTGTTATTTCTTTTCTGCTGAGTTTGAGGTTGGTTTGCTCATCCTTTTCCAGTTCTTTGAGATGATTAATTAGATTATTGATTTGTGATCTTTCTGGCCTTTGGACGTATGCATGTATGGATATAAATTTTCCTCTCAGGACTGCTTTAGCTGTGTCCCACAGATTTTGATAATTTGTGTCTCCTTTATCATTTGGTTCAAAGAATCTTTTGATTTCCATCTTAATTTCCTCCTTAATGCAAGGAAGGATCTCTAAGAAATATTTTTTTTTTTTGAGACAGAGTCTCACTTTCTTGCCTGGGCTAGAATGCCGTGGCATAGCTCCCAGCAACCTCAAACTCCCGGGCTCAAGCGATCCTCCTGCCTCAGCCTCCCAGGTAGCTGGGACTATAGGCACATGCCACCATGCCCAGCTAATTTTTTCTATTTTTAGTTGTTTGGCTAATTTTTTTCTATTTTCAGTAGAGACGGGTCTCGCTCTTGCTCAGGTTGGTCTCGAACTCCTGACCTCAAGCAATCCACCCGCCTTGGCCTCCCAGAGTGCTAGGATTACAGGTGTGAGCCACCACACCCGGCCTAAGAAATATTTTTAAGTGAAGAAAAATAGGTTGCCAAACAATAATTGCCATTATCACCTATGTAGAGAGAAAAAAGACAAAAAATAAGATTATTTATTTCTTTAGATGTGTGGTTGTCAACCATGGCTGTGCATTACAATCATCTGTGGAGCTTTTAAAACTCCCTATATCCAGGACAATGACATCAGAATCTCTGGAGGTGGGACTCAGGCATAAGGACTTTGGAAGCTCCCATGTGATTCTAAATGTGAAGCCAAGGATGAGAACCACTGTCTGTCTGTCTGTCTGTCTGTCTCTGTCTCTCTCTCTCTCTCTCTCTCTCTCTCTTCATTCACGTGAACACATAAAATAACATACAGGAAAAATGCCAGCAAATTACCAATTGTGGTAACCTCTAGAAGAGGACTAAGATTGGAAGTATTAATCTAGAGCTGAGATCAGGAAACTACACCCCATGGACCAAATCCAGCCAGCTGCTTTTTTGTAAATAAAGTTTTATTGGAACACAACCATGCCCATTTGTTTACATATTATCTATGGCCACTTAGACACTACAATGGCAGAGTTAGTCTCCATCTTTGGAGACTAACAGAATCTCACCTAAAGGTCATTGCTAGGTTTTAAAAGTAAGTACTCTTGACTTTTCACTGCTGCAGTTTCTTGGAAGATTAGTAAACTGTCTCCCGCACCCACCTTCCTGGTATTCAGAAAGCTCAAATGATTCCCCATTCTCTGTGGCTGGCAGGGCAGAGGGCAGGAAG
Source organism: Propithecus coquereli (assembly GCF_000956105.1). Classification (NCBI taxonomy): domain Eukaryota; kingdom Metazoa; phylum Chordata; class Mammalia; order Primates; family Indriidae; genus Propithecus; species Propithecus coquereli. The sequence goes on from NW_012149308.1 coordinate 1,349,426, forward strand.
GTGTTCTGATGGGGCATCTCATGCCAGACCCCTCTAGACTCGGAAGCTACATGCAGCAAATCAACCTGGGCAGAGTTTAAAGGTCACAAGGATGAAAAGGGGGCAGAGAAAACATGGCCTTCAAGAAAGGAAAAAGAGAACCAGGCAGAAGTCTTTGCATAACGTCATTTCAGATGTTTGTGTAAAAGCCTTTAAAATCAACAGGTGCCGAGTGGAATGGCTGAGTCTTAAAAACACTAAATAATTGTATTAGTCAAGGTCCTGGAAGGAAAACAGATGGAACATGCAAGCTGGGTAAGTCGGGACAAGTTTAATACAGGGTTTATTTGTAAAGGATTTTGTGAGCATTTCAGAGTTCCAAGGGAAGGAAGGGGGGCATCTTTTGCTGGTGTCACGCACTGGTTGGAGCCAACAAGAAGCCAATGAGCAAGGGGTCCATCGGTGCAGCTCACACAGGGCAGCCTCCCGGGCTGCAGAAGATGGAGACGGTGCAAAGTGGAATTTCAATAGTGGAAACAGAAGACACTCAGCACGACAGCTACCAAAAGGAATCAGACCACTCTCCAACCTGCCTTTGCGGAATGTGCCTCTTCTTTCAATCACTCTTCTTCATTTCCTTCTGCCCACACCACCTGCCCATTTCCTGCACATTTACAAGCCCACATTTGTGCTTGATGCCCATACAGCCTTTCATGCGCTTTGACCACTCGATGATGATGTCTCCCTAAACTCATCTGTAACTGTAGGCCAGAGTGGCCTCCGTGAGAAAGTGATGTTGGAGCCAAGGCGTGAATGATGGGGAGGAAGAGGGAGCCAGGCAGAGGTCTAGGGGAGACTATGCAGAAGCAAACAGCAAGTTCAAAGCTCTGGAAGAACCCTACCGCCCAACGTACAGAGCTGGGTGCATCGCTGCTTGTCAATAACGAGAATGACCAGATCCAGAGTCCCCCACATACGCACAGGGAGTCCTCCATCCATGAGCGAGGAAAGGAAGCTCCTCTGACAACCTGTTTCAGTTCTATGGACCTGCTTGCTCATTCGTGAAGTGGGAAGCTTGGCTTGGATCAAGCCTCAGCTCACCTCCTACTCTAAACAGTTATGATTCTTTCATCCTATAAGAAGAAAAGCTGCAAGTGTCATTAGTTTATTTGAAAAATACTGAGTGGGCATCTACTGTGTGTTCACTGTGGAGCCAGGGTGGCCAACACTGTCGTGCACCGACAGTGACACCCTTGGTGCTCGCCATTCCCGTGACCACTGGTGGCTGCTTCCTGCAAGCACCCATCACTGTCCAGCTAGGGGCTTTGTCCAGCTGTGGGAACATGCTCAGCCAGCCTCCAAGGAAGGCCAGAGTGGCAGGGAGTGACCCCAGGAGAGGCCTCCCTCCACCAGTAATGAAGGGCAGCAGGAGGGTCAATACCCCAGCTTCCTCTCCCCTCGGGTGGACAGCTGTGAGGTGTGTTCCACGCTCTCTCCTGGGGCTTCTCACAGAGGTGCCCTGCTCCTTAACACACCTCGTACTGGCTGCTTTTTCTTCCCTGGCTCACATCCTCACTCCCTGACTGGTGCTTCTCCCAAACAAATTACTCGCGCCCAAACCTCAAGATCTGTTGGGGAGCCCCACCTAAGACAGCTAATGACAATGAGAGACACCACGAAGTGTGCAATGTACCTCTACCCACAACCAGCTGACCATGCAGTTAATTGGGTTTTTTGTTTTGTTTTGTTGTTGGTGGTGGTTTTTTTGAGACAGGGTCTCGCTCTGCTGCTCAGGCTAGAGTGCGGTGTCTGGAGTGCAGTGGCATCATTGTAGCTCACTGCAACCTCACACTCCTGGGTTGATGGGGTGAGGGGACAGGACTCTGCGGCTTCAGGGGCATCTCAAAAAGAAGGTAAACGATTAGGACCAGAAAGAGCCACTAGTGGCAGGAAGGCCGGCTTGGCTTCTTCCCAGGTCTCCTAAGTGAGCTCTGGCCTCAAGTGTATCTGGGCTGCCAATCACAAGGCTCTCACCTCCGCCCCCCCGGGCTGCTGGTCCAGCCCAGCCTTGGGCTGAGTGAGAAGCCCTGTCCTGGGCCGAACCTGAGGGGACCAGGCTCCTCTGGGTGACCAACCTTTTGAATTTGAAACCCAAGTTCTAGAACAATTAAGTTACTAAAATAGTTTCAATGGCTTTTGAAAACACAAACCTAATCCTTTTGCTAAATTTCTTCCTTTTTGAAATAAACTTCGCTAATTTTTCTTATCTTTTAATTCACTTTTAAAAAAAAAATCTCAACTTGAAGGCATTTAAATTAATATCGTTGTTATTTCAGTCTCAATCACATTTTCTTGTACATTTCATCCTACCTGTCCAGTTACAGTTATCACCTATGTAGAGAGAAAAAAGACAAAAAATAAGATTATTTATTTCTTTAGATGTGTGGTTGTCAACCATGGCTGTGCATTACAATCATCTGTGGAGCTTTTAAAACTCCCTATATCCAGGACAATGACATCAGAATCTCTGGAGGTGGGACTCAGGCATAAGGACTTTGGAAGCTCCCATGTGATTCTAAATGTGAAGCCAAGGATGAGAACCACTGTCTGTCTGTCTGTCTGTCTGTCTCTGTCTCTCTCTCTCTCTCTCTCTCTCTCTCTCTCATTCACGTGAACACATAAAATAACATACAGGAAAAATGCCAGCAAATTACCAATTGTGGTAACCTCTAGAAGAGGACTAAGATTGGAAGTATTAATCTAGAGCTGAGATCAGGAAACTACACCCCATGGACCAAATCCAGCCAGCTGCTTTTTTGTAAATAAAGTTTTATTGGAACACAACCATGCCCATTTGTTTACATATTATCTATGGCCACTTAGACACTACAATGGCAGAGTTAGTCTCCATCTTTGGAGACTAACAGAATCTCACCTAAAGGTCATTGCTAGGTTTTAAAAGTAAGTACTCTTGACTTTTCACTGCTGCAGTTTCTTGGAAGATTAGTAAACTGTCTCCCGCACCCACCTTCCTGGTATTCAGAAAGCTCAAATGATTCCCCATTCTCTGTGGCTGGCAGGGCAGAGGGCAGGAAGGTGTTCTGATGGGGCATCTCATGCCAGACCCCTCTAGACTCGGAAGCTACATGGAGCAAATCAACCTGGGCAGAGTTTAAAGGTCACAAGGATGAAAAGGGGGCAGAGAAAACATGGCCTTCAAGAAAGGAAAAAGAGAACCAGGCAGAAGTCTTTGCATAACGTCATTTCAGATGTTTGTGTAAAAGCCTTTAAAATCAACAGGTGCCGAGTGGAATGGCTGAGTCTTAAAAACACTAAATAATTGTATTAGTCAAGGTCCTGGAAGGAAAACAGATGGAACATGCAAGCTGGGTAAGTCGGGACAAGTTTAATACAGGGTTTATTTGTAAAGGATTTTGTGAGCATTTCAGAGTTCCAAGGGAAGGAAGGGGGGCATCTTTTGCTGGTGTCACGCACTGGTTGGAGCCAACAAGAAGCCAATGAGCAAGGGGTCCATCGGTGCAGCTCACACAGGGCAGCCTCCCGGGCTGCAGAAGATGGAGACGGTGCAAAGTGGAATTTCAATAGTGGAAACAGAAGACACTCAGCACGACAGCTACCAAAAGGAATCAGACCACTCTCCAACCTGCCTTTGCGGAATGTGCCTCTTCTTTCAATCACTCTTCTTCATTTCCTTCTGCCCACACCACCTGCCCATTTCCTGCACATTTACAAGCCCACATTTGTGCTTGATGCCCATACAGCCTTTCATGCGCTTTGACCACTCGATGATGATGTCTCCCTAAACTCATCTGTAACTGTAGGCCAGAGTGGCCTCCGTGAGAAAGTGACGTTGGAGCCAAGGCGTGAATGATGGGGAGGAAGAGGGAGCCAGGCAGAGGTCTAGGGGAGACTATGCAGAAGCAAACAGCAAGTTCAAAGCTCTGGAAGAACCCTACCGCCCAACGTACAGAGCTGGGTGCATCGCTGCTTGTCAATAACGAGAATGACCAGATCCAGGGTCCCCCACATACGCACAGGGAGTCCTCCATCCATGAGTGAGGAAAGGAAGCTCCTCTGACAACCTGTTTCAGTTCTATGGACCTGCTTGCTCATTCGTGAAGTGGGAAGCTTGGCTTGGATCAAGCCTCAGCTCACCTCCTACTCTAAACAGTTATGATTCTTTCATCCTATAAGAAGAAAAGCTGCAAGTGTCATTAGTTTATTTGAAAAATACTGAGTGGGCATCTACTGTGTGTTCACTGTGGAGCCAGGGTGGCCAACACTGTCGTGCACCGACAGTGACACCCTTGGTGCTCGCCATTCCCGTGCCCACTGGTGGCTGCTTCCTGCAAGCACCCATCACTGTCCAGCTAGGGGCTTTGTCCAGCTGTGGGAACATGCTCAGCCAGCCTCCAAGGAAGGCCAGAGTGGCAGGGAGTGACCCCAGGAGAGGCCTCCCTCCACCAGTAATGAAGGGCAGCAGGAGGGTCAATACCCCAGCTTCCTCTCCCCTCGGGTGGACAGCTGTGAGGTGTGTTCCACGCTCTCTCCTGGGGCTTCTCACAGAGGTGCCCTGCTCCTTAACATACCTCGTACTGGCTGCTTTTTCTTCCCTGGCTCACATCCTCACTCCCTGACTGGTGCTTCTCCCAAACAAATTACTCGCGCCCAAACCTCAAGATCTGTTGGGGAGCCCCACCTAAGACAGCTAATGACAATGAGAGACACCACGAAGTGTGCAATGTACCTCTACCCACAACCAGCTGACCATGCAGTTAATTGGGTTTTTTGTTTTGTTTTGTTGTTGGTGGTGGTTTTTTTGAGACAGGGTCTCGCTCTGCTGCTCAGGCTAGAGTGCGGTGTCTGGAGTGCAGTGGCATCATTGTAGCTCACTGCAACCTCACACTCCTGGGTTGATGGGGTGAGGGGACAGGACTCTGCGGCTTCAGGGGCATCTCAAAAAGAAGGTAAACGATTAGGACCAGAAAGAGCCACTAGTGGCAGGAAGGCCGGCTTGGCTTCTTCCCAGGTCTCCTAAGTGAGCTCTGGCCTCAAGTGTATCTGGGCTGCCGATCACAAGGCTCTCACCTCCGCCCCCCCGGGCTGCTGGTCCAGCCCAGCCTTGGGCTGAGTGAGAAGCCCTGTCCTGGGCCGAACCTGAGGGGACCAGGCTCCTCTGGGTGACCAACCTTTTGAATTTGAAACCCAAGTTCTAGAACAATTAAGTTACTAAAATAGTTTCAATGGCTTTTGAAAACACAAACCTAATCCTTTTGCTAAATTTCTTCCTTTTTGAAATAAACTTCGCTAATTTTTCTTATCTTTTAATTCACTTTTAAAAAAAAAATCTCAACTTGAAGGCATTTAAATTAATATCGTTGTTATTTCAGTCTCAATCACATTTTCTTGTACATTTCATCCTACCTGTCCAGTTACAGGATATAGAATTCTCGAGAATAGCACTCAAAAGCCCTAGATGTTTATTCTATTCATATTTTATTTCTCCATTCATTTGATCTTCACTGACCTCTCATGGTTTTATTCATTCTTCCTTTATTTAATAAATATTTATTGAATTCTTATTATGCATCAGCTACTGTAGAAGAGGCTGAGTAGATTGAAAAATTAGATTATTTGGTTTCTGCCCAAGAGGATCTGCTAGTGGTGGGAAGAATGTACAAACAAGTCATCAAAATGCAAAGAATAAGCATAATTCAGATATATTGAAAGCACTGGAAATATATGTATTAAATTTTAATTTACACGTTAACTTGCTAAGTAAATTAATTAATCTGTAAGTTTATCACCACATATTTCTTAATACTGCTTTTTGCTTAAATTCCCAGAGCATTCCATGAACACGTGGCAACTCTCTTATTTCTTATGTTAGACTACCACCCTATGGAATTTTTGTGTAACTGCAGGGTGGACTTTGTCTTATTTCTTGTGTTAGAGTGCCATCATGTGGATATTCTATGTAATTGCAGGACGCGATTCTTTAATTTCTTGTGTTGGAGTGCCATCTTGTGGCATTTTTGTGTAATTGCAGAACAGTTTTGGGGTTTTTTTTGTTTGTTTGTTTTGTTTTGGGTTTTTTTTGGTTTTTTTTTAAGTTTTCTTATGTTAGAATGCTCCCTGTGGAATTTTCACGTATTTGCAGAACAGAATTTTATTTCTCATTTTAGAACGCCCCCTGTGAGGTCGTCATGCAATTGCAGAGCAGATATTTTTCTTACTGATCAGGTTAGAGTGCCAGCAGAATTTTTGTGTACTTGCACACAGATATGTTTTCCTTATT
>NW_012149308.1:1356863-1358833 GCF_000956105.1 Propithecus coquereli
TATTCAGGAGGTTTGGGGTGGGGTTTGGGATTTGCATTTCTAACAAGTTTCCACTTTATCTTTGATTCTGCTTGCCTGGGACTGCACTTTGAGAACCACTAAATACTCCTTAAATACCGGTTTCACACGTAATTGGGGGTTTCTCCTGTATAACGTCTACAATTGTTTCCTTTTCAAAGAGCTGTAGAGATTGAAATCTTTGCTTCTTGGAGTCTTTCCAAAGAATTTAAGACACCTTTTGATGAACTCTATCATTTGCTTTGGAAACCGGTTTTTGCAAAGTGATCTAGGCCACTTTCCAATGTGGGGTTTTGTCTGTCTTTTGTATCTCCAAGTCCTAGAACAGGCACCGTCGGAATATCTGTTGGAAGAATGAATGAATTCGGCCCTCCGCTGCTGTCGGGTTGTTTGGATAAATATGGCAGCTTCCCACAATTAAAGTAGGCAGATGCTTTTTGTCTCCTTCTGTCTCCACAACTTCGCTCTCATGCTACCATGAAAGAAGTCATAGACAGAAGCCTGTCAAAATTATTTATGCGCTTATGCAGGCACAAAGCCTGACATACAGCCTGTGCCGCTTGAGGGCCTGTTCTGTCCCACGGGGCCCCATGACAAGCTTCTTCCTGAAGCGTTGGTCCAAGGCAGACTCACTCAGGTGACCGAGTCCTCCCAAGTGGCTGGCACGAGACCAGGGCTGGGGTCTCTTACCTTGGCAGAGTGCTACTGACGGGACAAACGCCAGCCCCTTGGGAGAAGGGACATTTTGTTTTTTCTTTTGTCCTATCTCCAGTTCCTCTCTCCTCTGCCTCTGTCAACATTCCTCCTCTCCAGAAATGCCGCCTCCTTCTTGTCTTTCCAGCGAGTTCTCTCCCACCCCTCATTGTGTTTTCCTTAATCCCTTTCTTTCTTCCCTCCATTTTCTTTTTCTCTCTCTTCCTGTCTTATTTGTATATTTTTGAGAGAGCCCATGAGAATTTTTATTTTCAAAATGATTGAAAGGGACGAGGTCAAGAGAGTACACGAAGACGAAAGTACCCTGGCAGTTTGAGACTCCAGTTCTCTCTGCAGACAGCTGCTTAGGCTGCCAAAAGACACTGCGCTTTTAAAGCAGGGCTTGCAAAGTTGCCAAGAGGAGGAATTAGCTTTTCTCAAGTAGGTATTTTATTGAAAGGCCGGGGCTCATGTTGGGGGGGGGATGGAATTGTGTAGGAAAACTCACTTCCCCAGGGGACTTCATCATGGCTCTTTCCACGCCAGGGAAAGGATTCCCAGGGGCCACTGTCTGTGCCGCAGCCCTGCAGGGTGCTTTGCTGTCTTTAGAAAACTGAAAAATTCCTTAAAATCTAGAAGCTTTGCAAACTGAGAATGGTCTCATGGTGCCCTAATATGAGACTGATAAATATTGCCCCTCATGGCCAGGTATTTAAGGCAATATGTGAGCTGGTCCCCAAATAAGCCACATCAGCATCACCAGGAGCTCATCAGAAATGCAGTCTCTTCCCTTCCAAAACCCACCGAGTCAGAAACTACGTGGGTGTCGCTGATACCCTGCATTTTACCGAGCCACAGGTGACACCGACACACACTCAAGGTGGAGAAGCGGGGACCTAAGGAGAGCGCGAGTAAAAAATGCAGGTCAGGACCTGCTAGGACTGGGCCTGGTCGCCCCCAAAGCAGACAGGACACCCAATGGATGTGATGCGACCCCCATCTTGCTTAAATTTTCCAGGTACCAAAAGATAGATATATTAATAGTTTGGGCCTACTGTCTCTTAGCCTCCCAATTTTCCCTTTGTCCCCCTGCTCAGGCCCCGACACACTAATAGGGACTCGCCTTGTTCAAAGTCCCTTTCACAGTAATGACCAAGATTTACTTTATGGAATGGCAGCTGGGTGGCCCGGGTGGAGTCAAGTGATGACGGATGGCAGAGATGGCCGAGGGCAATTCAAGGAGCTTTGTGCTTTGAGGC
>NW_012149308.1:1358883-1364838 GCF_000956105.1 Propithecus coquereli
CTGTGTAGCTATATTTGACTATCAACTAAAAGCAAGCACAGTGACAGAAGCAGATGGCATCAGTTAGAATTAAAGAGAACACTTCTGCTATAACCTTACATGCCTTACATTTCACTCACACACACACACACACACACACACACACACACACACACAAGGGGGGAGATTCTGCTATAACCTTACACTAGGACTGGGCCTGGTGGCCCCCAAAGCAGACAGGACACCCAATGGATGTGATGCGACCCCCATCTTGCTTAAATTTTCCAGGTACCAAAAGGTAGATATATTAATAGTTTGGGCCTACTGTCTCTTAGCCCCCCAATTTTCCCTTTGTCCCCTTGCTCAGGCCCTGACACACTAATAGGGACTTGCCTTGTTCAAAGTCCCTTCCACAGTAATGACCAAGATTCACCTTATGGAATGGCAGCTGGGTGGCCCGGGTGGAGTCAAGTGATGACGGATGGCAGAGATGGCCGAGGGCAATTCAAGGAGCTTTGTGCTTTGAGGCTTTTTAAAAAAAAAAAAGAAAAGGAAAAAAACGGGAGGGGGGGGTCATTTCCTTACCAAATTTTGGAGCCAACAAACCTGTAAACCCAAGAACCATAGCTGAGTGAGGCAGTGCTCAAGCGTGCCAGCAGGGGTCGCCAGCAAGCTGGAGAAACATGCCAGGCTCCTGTCCTAGCACAGTCGCAGACACTGCAAGCCCAAAAGGGAATTCATAGCCAGTATAACCTTCCTACGCACATCAGTTTTAGATTTTTCAAAAGACTATGATATAAAGAAGAAATGCAAGCCATGTGTTATCAACTCTTATGCATGCTTGCACACGACTACAGTAGAGCCACAATGAAAGTAGTCGGTTTGTACCTAAAGATAGAATCGTTGTGGCTGGAGCAGCTGCGAGTGTAGACAGTCAGTGACTCAGATACCACTAGCAGCATTGCCATAGGCGATAGGATTTGTCTGCCATGGTAAACAAGTCTTGAAAAAGCCCAGAACAAAACCAATCATTGACCAATATTTCCCCCATTTATTTGGCAAATATCTTTGTGTTCCTGGCCAATGCATAGGGTCTAGGGCCAGATGAATGCACCCGGGGTCTAGACGCAGGTGAGATGCTAAGGACTGGGAAGGCCCCAGCCATCCTGGAGAGCGAGCCCGGGCACGCCCCGTCGGGGAGGCAGCTGTTAGGGAAGCACTTGAATCGATCAATCGTGTTCACTCTTTGGCCTCTTCACCACCACCTAGAGAATCAACAGAATTTTTAAATATCTATAAACCCATTTTTTAAAGGTACAATGTTCAATGTGACAGCAAACGGGTCCACGCTTCCGAGGGGGCGATGCAGCAATAGGAATCCAACCCTAAAGTGTTTGCGTACTGTTGGAGCCAGCAATTTCACCTCTAGGAATTTCTCTTAAAAGATAATAATGGTTTGGATGCACCTGTAGCTACAACTATGCTTATGAAGCATGATTTTGTTGCAGAAAAACTGTGTTTTTTCCCCCCATTTCATATCGGCCCCAAAGAAAGAGCATCCAGGCACTCAGGTTTGTAATTCCTTGGCCAAAGAATGGAGAGGGAGGAGCTAATTCTCTAAAGGTACCTTCTCCCCGAGCAAAGGGACGTGTGGGAGTGTTAGGGTCAGACACGGGACGGAGGAGGTGTGGGAGGGGGTGTGCACGCGCGGACCGGGAGGAGTTTCGGATGTGCAGACACAGTGCAGGCGCCTGCTTCCTACAGCGCAGAAAATGGGGGCGATTCTCGCTTGGGGCAGTGGTTTTCGGTATTATAATGAGATGTCAATGAGTTCAAGGTAATTGGAGGTCACCTGTGCAGGTCTGGACTTCTGGTATCTGGCAGGGGGTCACGTGGCTATTTGTAGCATTTGGACATTTCTTTAGCTGTGCTTCTAGATAACAAATAAGAAAAATCGTTGAAAGAAAGAAACGAGAAGAAAAAACCTGTCAATGTTTTTCCATCCGCTTTGTTGGGGCTGTCCCAGTGACAGTTTATAACTGTGAAAATAAAAAACCGTCTAATTGTCCAGCAATAAGGGATTGGTTCCTACGTGAAATATTAGGAGTTAAAAAGCAGATTGTTAAAAAATATTTAATCGCCTGTTTTGGAACATTAGATACCTTCTGATTTCTCTTCTATAATATTTTTTAAATGTATAGATGTGTAGGAAAAGGCTGGAAGGTGACATTGGCTTATTAACAGGGGTTATGTGGGCTGTATGCTTATAGAATATTTTCATTTTTTCTTTTGATTTCTCTTTAGTTTCCAGAATGTCTACAATAAATGAACGTGTTTCTTTGATAATGAGAAGAATGCTAGTTATAAGATGTTGAGACAAAATTTTTTTAAAAAGAATATTCTCGTACCTATTTGGTAAAGTCAATAACTGCTCCCTACATTGTGTTTGGTAAATTTAGATTTTAGTATCTTTAATATTGGCAAGCTTTATTGTCTGGGAAGCCAGTTCTGCAACAACTAGGCCAGTTGACAAGGCCTAGTACATTTTTATGAGCGAGAAAGTTGGCGCAGAAGAAAGCTTTGAGCTGTAGCGATGGCTGCAAAGGCCACCAAGCGCCTCCACCCCATCTGCATCTTCCACTGGGCACGATCTGCCTTTTGTTTGGCCTGCTTGTTTAATTAACACGGTCATGTGCTGTCCTTTATTTAGCGGCGCTTGTCAGTGTCCCCAAAGCGATAGCAGTTAGCCCTTCAGTCTACCAGGTGCCCAACTGATTCATGCTCAAAGCACACCTGGAAGATGGAAGTTTCTGAACTTTGCTTTACCAATGAGGACCCAAGGCACCAAGAGGTTAAAAGATTTGCATATGTATTTATAGTCACAAAATCTTAGGATAGTGCTTGCGAAGGATCAGGCACTGTTCTAAGCGCTTGACAAATATTAACCCACACAAGCTTCATAACAGCCCTGTGAGAGGAATGTTATTATCACACTCAGTTTAAAGATGAGGACACAAAAGCACAGAGAGCTTAAGCAACCCGCCCAAGTCACACAGCTTGTGGTTGAGCCAGGATGTGAGACCAGGCGGATGGGTTCTGGAGTCCAGAGGCTGGGTTGCCTCTCTGCAGGCCTGTGCTTACGTTTCCAAAGGCTGTGTCTGTTTGCGGATCGGCCACAGAAAATGATTGATAGTAACTTCAGGGCAGACTCATCAGCCACGGGCTCCGTGTTGGGGAAACGGAGCCAAACTTCTCCGGACGTGTGATGTGATGCAATCCGGGTCCTGGCTGAGGCCGGCCCGGGCTGACGCAACGCGCGGATGGCAGGAAAGCGTCTGACCTTGCTCTTGGCAGGGCGCACAGAATCCGTCACAAGTGGCACCACATCTGAAATACAGATCTGGTGACCCGAGCATTTCACGTTTGCGTTCTCTCTGGCTCGAGCACACCCGTGTTTCAGTAGGGAGGCGTTCGGAGTCCAGCTTTCCCACATTTCTGTGTTGGCTAATGGAGATGAGCACACCCACTGTTGCTCACACATCTGACTAGGGATTCAGAAACTCGTCCTCTCCCGAAAACACTCCAGCACCTCTTCCATTCATCGCCCACGGGGGCCTGCCGTGAAAGGGACATCTCCTCTTCCGTACTTACAAAATGCAAAGCTAATGTGAAGATCCTTCTGCGGCTTCCCACTGTTCTTAGGAAGAATGTCTAAATCTCTGATGAGGTCTAACAGGACAGGGCCGATCTACTGCCAACCTTATCCCCATTTCTCAAGAGCATCTTCCTTGTCCTTTGCCCTGGGCCGTGGCTCACGCATGCCCTCCTCCTGCCGCCAGGGCTACTCAGCTCTCAGAGCCCATCTAAAAGGTCTCTTCCGCGGTGCTGTGGTCTGAATGCACTCCTCAAAATTCACATGTTGAAACTTAACCCCCAAGATGATGGTATTAGGAGGTGGGGCCTTGGGAGGTGATGAGGTCATGAGGGCTGAATGGGGACACGAAAGAGGTTGAAGGGAACTCCTAGGCCCTGTTTTGCCTTTCCTTCCACCATGTGAGGACACGGCAAGGGGGGCCCTCCCCAGACACTGAATGCCAGCGCCTTGTTTGTGGACTTCCCGGCGACTAGATCTGTAAGAAAGAAATGTCTATTGTTTATAAATTACCCAGTCTCGGGTATTTTGTTACAGCAGCACAGATAGACTGAGACACTCAGCCTTTCCTGACTGCCCCAGCCCCTCCGCCCTCCAGAACACTCCTCTCAGCTGAAATGTGTTAACTGTGGGGATAATTCCATATGTAATTTATCTGCTTAATATCTGCCACCACCCTCCCCCGCCTGCCAGACCACAAGGAGCCCGGCTCCTACGAGGTGTTCAATATATATCGTTCAATGGATGAATGAATGAATGAATGTTAACAAATGTCTGCAGTTGCCTGACATGAGCAAGTCCTTCAGTAGCTTTAACAGGCTGTGCGCAGCAAATGCCAAGAGGTGGGAATGTAGATTCTCTTAAATCATCGAATGAGTAATTCAGTATTTAATATTTAATCACTGATGTCTGACATCCAGACTGCTTTTGGCAATGAGAAATTTTCAAATGGATACGAGTAGAGAGAAGAGGATGATGAACCCCCATGTAGACGTCACCCTGCGTTCACAATGATCAACTCCGGGCCCATCTTCTCACCTCTATATGCATCCTACAAATACCCCCAGCACAGTCACCGCTATTACTGATTATTGAAATTTCTTTAATACCAGTTTCACACCTAAAATTTCTTTAATGTCATCAAACATCCAGTCACTGTTTAAATTGCCCAAATTATCTGATAAATGTCTTTTTTCTCCTCACTTATTTTGTTCGAGTCAGGATCCAACCAACATACACCCATTGCATTGGGTTGATAAATCTGTTAAGTCTCTTTCAACATATGACAGTCCCCCCTTCCTCTTTTTTCTTCTTAATCTTGCCATTTGTTTATCAAATACGCTAGGTCATCTGTCTGGTAGCGTTTCCCCCATATTTTATTTTAGAGATCGCCTAGCCATAAGCTGGTAGGAAACAGAGAGGCTTAGCAGGATTCCAGTTTGATTTGGAGGCAAGAACATTTTGCAGGAGGTGAGTGTGCTTCATCTCCTACCGGGTCAGAAGGCGCAGAGCCTCTGGTTGAGTCAGGTGTTCTCGATGTGACCCCGCATTGAGATCAGACCAGATCTGCCTCAAAGTTCAGCTTGATTGTTTTTAGGGTGATTTGCAAAGTTAAGGTCAAAAGGCAAATCTCTGAATCTCTAATCTAAATCCTCCGTGTCACCCAGAGGAGCTGATCCTAAACTAGTACATGATGGGGGCAGGGGTGAAGAAAGAAGGAAGAGTCCCTTGTCTCCAATTTCACCGAAGATGAAGTCCCCTAAACAGCTAGATCCATTAATTCCTTAGGGGTTGCAAGACAGGGATATTAAAGTTATACGATTCCTTTTGTATTTATTAGTGGAAACTGTTCTATAAAGAGCTGTCCCTCATCTACTATTCGTCGACCTTGAAATTCAGCCTGTACACAAAAGGCAGGGTAAATCCTTGGTTCTTTCCTGTCAGCAGTTTTCAAAATAATTATTATCAGGCTGCTCTTTGCTTCTCGTTCTTTCCAGTGGAGAGAGTAAGGAGATATATATTTTTTTAAAGGGAAAATAATCATGAACTTATACTGATATTTCCAATTCAAATTCAGGACCACTAGGCTTTGAATTCTTGTATTTTATATTTGCGTGTCTCTTTTTTTCCCCCTACTGCTGTGGTAGTGAATAACTTGAGGTCATTCTCCGTGGGGTTATGCCAACAACTTGATATGCGATTAAATTGGTTTGTTGCATTTCGTCTCCATTTTTATTCCATTATGTTTTATGGTTATGTAAAACATTTATATGATCCCAAAGTCAAAATGGCCCCTAGCCATAATCCTCTACCAGCTGGTGCCT